>NW_023657922.1:78425-91861 GCF_015228065.2 Penaeus monodon
ATTATAGTATTTTTTGCAATAATTCAATAATTAAGGGTAATGATAATAATAATAATAATAATAATAATAATAATAAAATAATAGTAATGATAAAATGATAATATTAATAATATTAATAATCATCAATTTTTATCAAAAATTTTCTTATTCTCACTTTTATCATCATTATTGTCATGAACAATAAAATTCTGATAATTTTATAATCATTACACTATAATTGCCAAAATCACTAAACGTCCTTTTGGAGTACATTCTCAAAATTCCAAAAATCCAATATATTTCATCATTCAAACCCAAAAGTGAAATCGTTAGCAAACACAGAATAGAACCAGTGATATATTCTCTTAGCAAAAAAAGAATATGCTTTGGAGAGGAGAGGGGGGGTGGTGGTGACATTAGAGACAATTGTGCAACCACGAGTTCTTCTCCTTCCACATAGCTTCACCATATACGGGATTGAGCAAAATATGTATGTGATTTGGGAAAAAGAAAAAAAAAAGTATATATTGTACAAGATTTTTAATCCTTTTCAGTTAATTGTATTCTTATCCCTCTCACGGCGAGGGATGGTCATTGCAGACCTGTTGTGTGACCGACCTGATGGGGGTGGGGGGACGGGGGAGGCCGTGAGGGTTATTGATTAGGAAAGTTTCATTCATTAGGAATGAAAAAAATGCCAAAAAAATATTATAACTAATAATAACATATGATAATAAAAAGCATTTAATAATATTATAGTCGTTATAATATTGGTATTAAAAATTATTATTGTTATTATCTTATTTTTATTTTTACTAGTAGTATAATTGCTAAAATAATTATTTAACAATAATAATTACAGTAATACGAGATTAATTAAAATAAAGGTATAAATAATTATTATAATATCGTTATTATTGTTAATATTATTGGTTATTACTATCATTATTGTTGTTGTTATTATTATATTACAAAAAATATTTAAACTGCAATAATTGCAAAAATAATTATAATATTAGCAATAAAGATGATAATAATTGCAATAAAGTGATAATGATGATGATATGATGATAATGATGATGATACGATAGTAATGATGATAATCATGATACCAATGATGATAATAACAGGGAAATTTTCCCATATAATAAAAAAGGTAAAAGAAAAATTCCCAAAAGTCGAAAAAGCGGTAAATGTAGCGAAATATAGCCTTTTCAGAGTATAGTTCAAAATGACGTTTTTTTCGATCTCTTTGATGCTTTTGGCAATGATTAGGGTAATAAAAGATAATAATTTCTAGAATCGCGTTCATCCTGACAAAAATGATGATAAAGTGAGAATAAGGAAGTTTCATAACATTTTGATGATTTTTAATATCATTAATAAAATTTTCCATTTTATTACTATTGTTATAGTATGAAATATATTAATAGTCTTTATAATATTGGTATTAACATTATTTCCTATTATTATTTCATTATTTTTTTTTCTAGTGTATATTGCTAAAATTTATTATAACAATAATAATTACGTTAAAAGAGATTAAATTTGAATAAAGGTATAAATAATGATCATAATATCGTTATTATTGTTATTATTATTGTTATTACTATTATTATTGTTGTTGTTATTATTATAGTTGCAAAAACATATCTTATAACTGCAATAATTGCAATAATAATGATAATAATTGCAATAATGATGATAATAATTGCAATAATGATGATAATGATAATGATAACGATAGTAATGTGATAATCATGATAATAATGATGATAATAACAGGAATTCTCTCCATATATAATTAAAAAGGGGTGAAAGAAAAAATTCCCAATAGTCGAAAAGCGGCAAAATCTAAGCAAAATATAGCCTTTTGAGAGTATAGTCCAAAATGACGTTTTTGTCGATTTCTTTGATGATTTTGCCAATGATTAGGGTAATAATAATAATAATGATTACTAGAATCGCGTTCATCATGACAATAATGATGATAAAAGTGAGAATAAAGGAAGTTTCATAACATTTGTGATTATTAAAAATCATTAATAATATTTCATTATTATTACTATTGTTATTATTATTATTATTAATATTATTATTATTCCTTTTATTAGTAGTATATTGTCAAAAAATAATTATAACTGTAATACTAACAATAATAAAAATAATAAGTATAAAAAACATTCATAGTCGTTATAATATTGGTATTTTTGTTTATTATTATCATTATTATTTCTTTTAAAATAGTAGTATAATTGCTAAAATAATTGTTATAACAATAAATAATTTCAGTAATAACGAGGTTAATTAGAATAAAGGTATAAATAATTATTATAATATCGTTATAATTGTTATTATTATTGTTATTACTATTATTATTCTTGTTTGTTATATTACAGTTGCAAAAACAATATTATAACTGCAATAATTGCAATAATTAATGATAATAATTGCAATAATGATGAAATAAATTTAAATAATGATGATAATTTGATGATAACGATAATAATGATGATAATCATGATAATATGCTGATAATAACAGGAATTCTCTCCATATATAATTAAAAAAAGGGAAAAAAAAAATTCCCAAAAGTTGGAAAAGCTGCAAAATCTTGCAAAATATAGCTTTTTGAGAGTAGAGTCCAAAATAACGTTTTTTCGATCTCATTGATGATTTTGGCAATGATTAGGGTAATAATGATAATAATTACTAAATCGCATTCATTATGACAATAATGTTGATAAAAATGAGAATAAAGAGAAGTTTCATAACATTTGATGATTATTAATATCATTAATAATATTATCATTATTATTACTATTATTATTATTATTATTATTATTATTATTATTATTATTATTATTCCTTTTATTAGTGGTATTATTGCCAAAAAAAAATATATTATAACTGTAATAATAACAATAAAATAATAATAAAAATAACATTATTTTTCTTATTGCTAAAATAATTATTATAACAATAATAAATACAGTAATAACGAGATTAATTAGAATAATGGTATAAAATAATGATTATAATATCGTTATTATTGTTATTATTATTGTTATTACTATTATTATTGTTGTGTTATTATTATAGTTGCAAAAACATATATTATAACTGCATAATTGCAATGATAATGAAACAATTGCATAATGATGATAATAATTGCAATAATGATGATAATAAGGATAATGATGATAACGATGATGATAACGATAGTAATGATGATAAACATGATAATAATGATGATAAAAAAAGGAAATTCTCTCCATATATAATTAAAAAAAAAGGTAAAAAAAAATTCCCAAAAGTTTTAAAAAGCTGTAAATCTAGGGAAATATAGCCTTTTGAAAGGACAGTCCAAAATGACGTTTTTTTCGATCTCTTTGATGATTTTGGCAATGATTAGGGTAATAATGATAATAATTACTAGAATCGCATTCATCACGACAATAATGATGATAAAATTGAGAATAAAGATAAGTATGAAAACATTTTGATTATAAATATCATTAATAATATTATCCCTTATTATTATTATTATTATCATTTATTATTATTATTATTATTATTATTCCTTTTATTGTACTATTATTGCCAAAAAATATATTATAACTGTAATAATAAAAATAATAAAGATAAATTAGAAGTAATTTAATAGTCGTTATAATATTGGTATTAACATTATTTTTGTTATTATTATCATTATTATTTTTTCTACTAGTAGTATAATTGCTAAAATAATTATTATAGGGAATAAAATTACAGTAATAACGGGTTAATAAAATAAAGGTATAAATAATGATTATATAATCGTTTTTTATTGTTATTATTATTTTTATTACTATTATTATTGTTGTTGTTATTATTATAGTTGCAAAACATTATTATAAAATGCAATAATTGCAATAATAATGATATAATTGCAATAATGATATAATAATTACAATAATGAAAGATAATGATGATGATAATGATGATAAAGATGATGATAACAATAGTAATAATGATAATCATGATAATAATGATGATAATAACAGGGAATTTCTCTTTCCCTATATAATTGAAAAAAAGGTAAAAGAAAAAAAAATCCAAAAGTCGAAAAGCGGCAAAATCTAGCGAAATATAGCCTTTTTTAGAGTAAAGTCCAAAATGACGTTTTTTTTGATCTCTTTGATCATTTTGGCAATGATTAGGGTAATAATGATAATAATAGAATCGCATTTATCATGACAATAATGATGATAAAAGTGAAAATAAAGAGGTTTGATAACATTTGATGATTATTAATATCATTAATATTATTATTATTATTATTATTATTATTATTATTATTATTATTATTATTATTATTATTACTATTATTAGTAGTATTATTGCCAAAAAATATATTATAACTGTAATAATAACAAGAATAATAATAATAAGTATAGAAGTAATATTAATAGTCGTTATAATATTGGTATTAAAAATTATTTGTTTTGTTATTTTTATATATTTTTGTTGTTGTTTATTATTATAGTTTGCAAAAACATATAATATAACTGGGAATAATTGCAATAATAAGATAATAATTGTAATAATGATGATAATAATTGCAATAATGATGATAATAATGATATATGATTATAATGATAAAATGAGATAAACGATACTAATGAGATATCATGATAATAATGATAATAATAACAGGAATTCTCTCCCCTATATAATTAAAAAAGGTAAAAAAAAAAAATTCCCAAAGTCGAAAAAGCGGCAAAATCTAGCGAAATATGCCTTTTGAGGGGTTTGACTCCAAAATGACGTTTTTTCGATCTCTTTGATGATTTTGGCAATGATTAGGGTAATAATGATAAAAATTACTAGATCGCTTCACATGACAATAATGATAATAAAAGTGAGAATAAAGATAAGTTTGATAACATTTGATGATTATTAATATCATTAATACTACTACTACTAATAATAATAATAGTAATATTATTATTATTATTATTCCTTTTATTAGTAATATTATTGCCAAAAAATATATTATAACTGTAAAAATAACAATAATATAATAATAAGTATAGAAGTAATATTAATAGTCGTTATAATATTGGTATTAACATTATTTGTGTTATATTATCATTATTATATTTTTTACTAGTAGTATAATTGCTAAAATAATTATTATACAATAATAATTACAGTAATAACGAGATTAATTAGAATAATGGGGATAAATAATGATTATAATATCGTTTATTATTGTTATTATTATTGTTATTACTATTATTATTGTTTTTTGTTATATTATTATAGTTCCAAAAACATATATTATAACTGCAATAATTGCAATAAAAATGATAATATTGCAATAATGATGATAATAATTGCAAAAAATGATGATAAAGATGATGATATTGATGATAATGATGATAATGATGATAATGATGATAATGATGATGATAACGAAAGTAATGATGATAATAACAGGAATTCTCTCCATATATAATTAAAAAAAGGTAAAAGAAAAACATTCCCAAAAGTCGAAAAAGCGGCAAAATCTAGCGAAATATAGCCTTTTGAGAGTAGAGTCCAAAATGACGTTTTTTCGATCTCTTTGATGATTTTGGCAATGATTAGGGTAATAATGATAATAAATTTCTAAATCGCATTCATCATGACAATAATGATATAAAGTGAATAAAGAAAATTTGATAACATTTGATAATTACTAATATCATTAATGATATTATCATTATTATTACTATTATTATTATTATTATTATTATTATTATTATTATTATTATTATTATTATTATTATTATTATTATTATTCCTTTTATTAATAGTATTATTGCCAAAAAATATATTATAACTGTAATAATAACAATAATAATAATAATAAGTATAGAAGTAATATTAATAGTCGTTATAATATTGGTATTAACATTATTTTTTTTTATTATTATCATTATTATTATTTTTAATAGTAGTATAATTGCTAAATAATTATTGTAAAAATAATAATTACAGTAATAACGAGATTATTAGAATAATGGTATAAAAAATGATTATATATCGTTATTATTATTATTATTGTTATTACTATTATTATTGTTTGTTATTATTATAGTTGCAAAAACATATTATAACTGCAATAAATTGCAATAATAATGATAATAATTGCAATAAAGATGATAATAATATCAATAATGATAATGATGTGATGATAATGATGATAATGATGATAATGATGATGATACGATAGTAATGATATAATCATGATATAATGATGATATAACAGGAAATTCTCTCCATATATAATTTAAAAAAGGTAAAAGAAAAACATTCCCAAAAGTCGAATAAGCGGCAAAATCTAGCGAAATATAGCGTTTTGAGAGTAGAGTCCAAAATGACGTTTTATCGATCTCTTTGATGATTTTGGCAATGATTAGGGTAATAATGATAATAATTACTAGAATCGCATTCATCATGACAATAATGGATGATAAAAGTGAGAATAAAGAGAAGTTTTTGATAACATTTCATAATTACTAATATCATTAATTATATTATCATTATTTTTACTATTATTATTATTATTATTATTATAAATTTTTATTTTATTATTATTTTTATTACTTTTATTAGTAGTATTATTGCCAAAAATATATTATTAACTGTAATAATAACAAAAATAATAATAATAAGTATAGAAGTAATATTAATAGTCGTTTAAATGTTGGTATTAACATTATTTTTGTTATTACTATTATTATTGTTGTTGTTATTATTATAGTTGCAAAAATATATATTATAACTGCAATAAATTGCAATAATAATTATAATAATTGCAATAATGATGATAATTTGCAATAATGATAATGATGATGATTAAAGATATAATGATGATAATGATATGATAACGATAGTAAAGATGATGATCATGATATAATGATGTAATACAGGAATTCTCTCCATATATAATTAAAAAAAAGGTAAAAGAAAAACATTCCCAAAAGTCGAAAAAGCGGCAAAATCTAGCGAAATATAGCCTTTTGAGAGTAGAGTCGAAAATGACGTTTTTTCGATCTATTTGATGATTTTGGCAATGATTAGGGTAATAATGATAATAATTAATAGAATCGCATTATCATGACAATAATGATGATAAAAGTGAGAATAAAGAGAAGTTTGATAACATTTGTAATTCTAATATCTTAATAATATTATCATTATTATTACTATTATTATTATTATTATTATTATTATTATTATTATTATTATTATTATTATTATTCCTTTTATTAATAGTATTATTACCAAAAAATATATAAACTGTAAAAATAACAATAATAATAAAAATAAGTATAAAAGTAATATTAATAGTCGTTATAATATTGGTGTTAACATTATTTTTGTTATTATTATCTTTTTATTTTTTACTAGTAGATAATTCCTAAATAATTATTATAAACAATAATAATTACAGTAATGACGAGATTAATTAGAATAATGGTATAAATAATTTATTATAATATCGTTATTATTGTTATTATTATTGTTTTTTACTATTATTATTGTTGTTCTTATTATTATAGTTCCAAAAACATATATTATAAAATGCAATAATTCAATAATAATGATAATAATTGCAATAATGATGATAATAAATTTGGAATAATGATGATAATGATGATGATAATGATTAATGATGATGAAAAACGATAGTAATGATGATATCATGATAATAATGTGAAATGTTATCCAAATTCTCTTTATTCTCACTTTTATCATCATTATTGTCATGATTAATAGAATTCTGGTAATTATTATCATTATTACCCTAATAATTGCCAGAATCATCAAATGAATGGAAAAAAACGTCATTTTGGAGTCTACTCTCAACGGGTCTATTTCGCTAGATTTTGCCCCTTTTTCGACTTTTGGGATTTTTTTTCTTTTACCTTTTTTATTATATGGACACAATTCCTGTTTATTATCATCATTATTATCATGATTATCATCATTATTATCGTTTCATCATCATTATCATCATTATCATCATTTCATCATCATTATCATCATTATTGCAATTATTATCATCATTATTTATATCATTATTTCAATCAATATCGTTATTACTGTAATTATTATTGTTATAATAATTATTTTTACAATTATACTACCAGTAAAATAATAATAATGATAATAATAACAATAATAATATTAATAACAATATTATAACAATTAGTATTATTATAATTTATACATATTATTATTTTTATTGATATTATTACAGTTATAATATATTTTTGGCAATAATACTAAAAATTAAAGCAATAATATTAATGATAATAATAATAATAATAATAATAATTATTATTATTATTATAATAATAATGATAATAATGAAAATGATAATGATAATATTAATAATATTAATAATCATCAAATGTTATCCAAATTCTCTTCATTCTCACTTTTATCATCATTATTGTCATGATTGATAGAATTCTGGTAATTATTATTATTATTATTACCCTAATAATTGCCAGAATGATCAAATGAATGGAAAAAACGTCATTTTGGAGTCTACTCTCAAAAGGCTATATTTGGCTAGATTTTGCCGCTTTTTCGACTTTTGGATTTTTTTTCTTTTACCTGTTTTATTATATATGGACACAATTCCTGTTCATTATCATCATTCATATCATGATTATCATCATTATTATCGTTTTATCTCATTCATTATCATCATTATCATCATCATTATCATCATTATTGCAATATTAATCATCATTATTGCAATTATATCATTATTATTGCAATTATTGCAGTTATAAATTATAATTTTACATCTATACTAATAACAACTACAATAATAATAGTAATAACATAATAATAACAATAATACGTTTTTTATAATCATTATTTATATCATTATTTCAATAATATCGTTATTACTGTAATTATTACTGTTATAATAATTAATTTTAAATTTATACTACCAGTAAAAATAATAATAATGATAATAATAACAATAATAATATTAATAACAATATTATAACAAATAGTATTATTATAATTATACTTATTATTATTATTATTGTTATTATTACAGTTATAGTATATTTTTTGGCAATAATACTAATAATTAAAGTAATAATATTAATATTAATAATAATAATAATAATAATAATAATAATAATAATAATAATAGTAATAATATAATAGTAATAATATTAATAATCATCAAATGTTATCCAAATTCTCTTAATTCTCACTTTTATCATCATTATTGTCATGATTAATAGAATTATGGTAATTATTATCATTATTACCCCAATAATTGCCAGAATCATCAAATGAATGGAAAAAAAACGTCATTTTGGAGTTTACTCTCAAAAGGCTATATTTCGCTAGATTTTGCCGCTTTTTCGACTTTTGGGATTTTTTTCTTTTATCTTTTTTATTATATATGGACACAATTCCTGTTATTATCATCATTATTATATTGATTATCATCATTATTATCGTTATCATCATCATTATCATCATTATCATCATTATCATCATCATTATCATAATTATTGCAATTATTATCATCATTATTGCAATTATTATCATTATTATTGCAATTATTGCAGTTTTAATATATAATTTTACATCTATACTAATAACAACTACAATAATATAGTAATAACAATAATAATAACAATAATAACGTTTTTATAATCATTATTTATATCATTATTTCAATTAATATCGTTATTACTGTAATTATTACTATTATAATAATTATTTTTACAATTATACTACCAGTAACATAATAATAATAATAATAATAACAATAATAATATTAATAACAATATCATAACAATTAGCATTATTATAATTATACTTATTATTATTATTATTGTTATTATTACAGTTATAAAATATTTTTTGGCAATAATACTAATAATGAAAGTAATAATAATAATATTAATAATAATAATAATAATAATAATAATAATAATAATAATAATAATAATAATAATAATGATAATAATGATAATAATAATGATAATAGTAATAATATTAAATCATCAAATGATATCCAAATTCTCTTTAATCTCACTTTTATCATCATTATTGTCATGATTAATAGAATTCTGGTAATTATTATCATTATTACCCTAATAATTACCAAAATCATCAAATGAATGGAAAAAACGTCATTTTGGAGTCTACTCTCAAAAGGCTATATTTCGCTAGATTTTGCCGCTTTTTTCGACATTTGGGATTTTTTTTCTTTTAACTTTTTTTTTTAATTATATATGGACACAATTCCTGTTGTTATCATCATTATTATCATGATTATCATCATTATTATCGTTATCATCATCATTATCATCATTATCATCATCATTATCATCATTATTGCAATTATTTTCATTCATTATTGCAATTATTATCATTGTTATTGCAATTATTGCAGTATAATATATAATTTACACTATACTAATAACAACTACAATAATAATAGTAATAAAAATAATAATAACAATAAAAACGTTTTTATAATCATTATTTATATCATTATTTCAATTAATATCGCTATTACTGTAATTATTACTGTTATAATAATTATTTTTACAATTATACTACCAGTAAAATTAATAATATGATTAATAATAACAATAATGATATTAATAACAAATTAATAACAATTAGTATTATTATAATTATACTGTATTATTATCATTATCGTTATTATACAGTTATAATATTTTTTGGCAACAATATTAATAATTAATGTAATATTGATAATAATAATAATAATAATGATAATAATAATAATAATGATAATAATGATGATAATAATAATAATAATAATAATAATAATGATAATAATAATGATAATAGTAATAATATTAATAATCATCAAATGTTATCCAAATTCCTCTTTTATTCTCACTTTTATCATCATTATTGTCATGATTAATGAATTCTTGTAATTATTATCATTATTACCCTAATAATTGCCAAAAATCATCAAATGAATGGAAAAAAAAATCATTTTTGGAGTCTACTCTTAAAAGGCTATATTTCGCTAGATTTTGCCGCTTTTTCGACTTTTGGGATTTTTTTTCTTTTGCCTTTTTTTATTATATATGGACACAATTCCTGTTATTATCATCATTATTATCATAATTATCATCATTATTATAGTTATCATCATCATTATCATCATTATCATCATTATCATCATTATCATCATCATTATCATCATTATTGCAATTATTATACTTATTATTGCAATTATTATCATTATTATTGCAATTATTCCAGTTATAATAATTATTTTTTACAATTATACTACCAGTAAAAATAATAATAATGATAATAATAACAATAATAATATTAATAACAATATTATAACAATTAGTATTATTATAATTATACTTATTATTATTTTTATTGTTATTATTACAGTTATAAAATATTTTTTGGCAATAATACTAATAATTAAAGCAATAATAATAATAATAATAATAATAATAATAATAATAATAATAATAATAATAATAATGATAATGATAATAATGAAAATAATAATGATAATATTAATAATATTAATAATCATCAAATGTTATCGAAATTCTCTTTATTCTCACTTTTATCATCATTATTGTCATGATTAATAGAATTCAGGTAATTATTATCATTATTACCCTAATATTTGGCAGAATCATCAAAGGAATGGAAAAAACGTCATTTTGGAGTATCCTCTGAAAAGGCTATAATTCGCTAGATTTTGCCGCTTTTTCGACTTTTGGGATTTTTTTTCTTTTACCTTTTTTTATCATATATGGACACAATTCCTGTTATTATCATCATTATTATCATGATTATCATCATTATTATCGTTATCATCATCATTATCATCATTATCATCATTATCTTCATCATTATCATCATTATTGCAATTATTATCATCATTATTGCAATTATTATCATTTTTATTCCAATTATTGCAGTTATAATATATAATTTTACATCTATACTAATAACAATTACAATAATAATAGTAATAACAATAATAATAATAATAATAACGTTTTTATAATAATTATTTATATCATTATTTCAATTAATATCGCTATTACTGTAATTATTACTGTTATAATAGTTATTTTTACAATTATACTACCAGTTTAAAAAAAATAATAATGATAATAATAAACAATAATAAAATTAATAACAATATTATAAAAAATTAGTATTATTATAATTATACTTATTATTATTATTATTTTTATTTTTACAGTTATAATATATTTTTTGGCAAAATACTAATAATTAAAGTAATAATAATAATAATAATAATAATAATAATAATAATAATAATATAATAATAATAATAATAATAATAAAATTATTATTATAATGATTTAAAAATGATAATAATAAAGTAATAATAATAATATTAATAATCACAAATGTTATCCAAAATTCCCCTTTTTTCTGACTTTTATCATCATTATTGTCATTATTAATAGAATTTTGCTAATTATTATAAATTATTACCCTAATAATTTCCAGAACATCAAATGAATGGAAAAAACGTCATTTTGGAGTTTTACTCTCAAAAAGGGTATATTTCGCTAGATTTGCCGCTTTTCGACCTTTTGGATTTTTTTCTTTTTCAATTTTTTTATTATATATGGACAAAATTCCTGTTTTTTACATCATTATTATCATGATTATCAACATTACTAAACGTTATCATCATCATTATCATCATTATGATCATCATATCATCTTTATTGCAATTTTTTATCATCATTATTGCAATTATTTTCATTATTATTGCAATTATACAGTTATAATATATAATTTTTCATCTATAAATAATAACAACTACAATAAAAATAGTAAATAACAATAATAATAACAATAATAACGTTTTTATAATCATTATTGGGATCATTATTTCAATTAAATCGTTATTACTGTAATTATTACTGTTATAATAATTAATTTTACAATATACTACAAGTAAAATAATAATAATGATAATAATAAAAAATAATAATAATAAGCAATATTATAACAAATAGTATTATTATAATTTTACTTATTATTATTATTATTGTTATTATTACAGTTATAATAATATTTTTGGCAATAATATTATTATTAAAGTAATAACAATGCTAATGATAATAGTAATAATAATAATATAAAAATAATAATAATATAAAAGTGATTATAATAATAATAATAATAATAATAATAATAATAATAAAATAATATAAAAAATAATAATAAAAATAATAATATAATAATGATAATAATGATAATAATAAGGATAATAGTAATATTATCAATAATAATCAAATGTTTTTCCAAATTTTCTTATTCCACTTTTGTCATCAATTGTCACGATTAATAGAATTTGGTAATTAATCATT
>NW_023657923.1:0-25890 GCF_015228065.2 Penaeus monodon
CCCCCCTTTTCAAAAAGGGTTGCCCATTTTCCCCCGGAAACAAGGCCCGCAAACCCAAAGGGGGGGAAAAAAAATTCCCCCCCCGTAGAATTTTTAATTGGGGGGAAAATTTCTGAGTTAAATTGGTTTGTTTTTTGGGGGTTTTTTTTTTGGGGAAATTTGTTTTGGGATTATGAATTATATGGATAAAAAAAAAATTTTTTTTTTTCCCCCTTTTTCCTCTCCCCCCCCCTTTTACCCACCTTTCCCTTTTTTTCCCGCTTTTTACCCTCTTTGCCCCTTACCCTTTCCCTCCTCTCCCCCACCCTGCTTTCTTATTAACCCCCTTTAATGAAATAGAAAATTTAAAAATAAATGAACCAACATACTAATGGGATCCCTTGTTTATAATTATTAAAATATTTGTTCCCAGTGGTTCTCCATAAAAAAAAAAACACACCCCCACCAACCCTCCACCATTTTTTTTTAACCTTTTCCCCCACGCTCCTTTTTTTGGTGTGTTGTGGTTTTTCGGTGTGGTGGAAATGGTTTGGAGGGGAAAGGGGCGGATAACAAAACGGGTTTTACTGTTAGGTAATTTTTTTGGGGTCGCCCCAAACATTCGAGTTCCCAGGCAAAACAATGTCTAAACCTTTTCCCACCAACCCATTTCCTTTAAAAAATCAAATATTGTCAAAGATTATGCGTTATTAAGTGAATTTAACGCAAAGAGATTTGTTTTTCACGCCCCATTTAACGCGTTCGTGATTTTATTTATCACGATTATCATTTCATTTTATCTCATTCTCCCCTCGCCCAGACCTGACCGTGCTTTCTCTTCGCTTGGGTGGCGGTTGTGGTCTTGACCTGACCTCACCTTTTCCTTTTCTGGTCAAACATAGGGGATTACATTTGTAACATTGTTACATTGCTTTTTGGTGACACCTTCTATCGGCGCTAGAAGGAGCGTGTAACCAATTTTATTACAATGTATTTTTGGTAGATTCCCCCATATCATGGTGCACAGGATTGCCGGTATTCCCCCGGGGTTGGTAAAGCCTAATAGATCTGCACTCCGACTTTCGACAGTAGGTACGGGTAAAGCGAAGTTATTCGTTCGATCGGCAACTTTGATTTGGAGTGCCCTTAATTGTGTTCTTTAAATAATGTGGGAAACTAGGGTTTAAGCTAGAATAATTATTCCTTATTAATCACACCTTTCACCCTCTTGAAAGCTAGCATGTTTGGGTAATTCCCAGGCGATAAATTTTGATTCGTAAATATCCGTAAGGAATGTCGCGAGCGCACATCACAGATACGCTGAAAAGGCGGGTTTATTTATAGTTTTTCCTGGCTCAGTCGCTCAGTCAATGTAGGCTATTGGGTATAGGATCCCCCTGTCGATGAAGTCTAAAATGCATAGCTAGGGCATGTACCTTGGCAGTTCAATTGCTGACCCCAAGAAGATTTGCTTTTTAAATAGCTTGCGAAAGTTTTTATGTCACCATTCATTATGCTTTCATTCTGTCGCATATCATAAATGTTAATTCAATTTGGGAGTTGAAATAATTTTATATAGCTAGCATTTAATTTACCTCAGTTTTCTAATAGTGAACGTAATATTCGTGTTGTGATTCATTTCTGTGTGAGGCACTCTCGCTTTCACTCTCATTCACATATAATATATATAATTAATATATATAATATAATATATAAAATATTTTATATATATAATATATATATATATAATATAATATAATATATATAATAGATTGGATATAGAAAATATTATAATAATTTAAAAATATAATAATAATTTAATAAATAATATAATAAGATATAAGGATATACTATAGTATATAAATATATAGATATAATATAATAAAAATAAATAATAAAGATAAGAATAAGAATAAAATATAAAAGAAATATAAAATAAGATATATAATATAATAATATAGAAAAATATATGGAGATATATAATAATATTAAGAATAAATAATATAGATAAAAATAAAATATATATGAGAAATATATAGGGTGAGGTAGTATGGGATGTGAGAAGGATTGTAGTAGAATGGTAGGCTTTATGTTTTTAAGTTATGGTAGAGTCGAAAATGGGAGCTTGATAAGTTAAATAATTATCATTAAATTTTCCCCCCCCCACACCAAAACCCCCCAAAACCCAACAATTGGGGATCTCTAAGAAAGAAATACGGGTTATAGGTTGAATTTTGTACAATTTTTAAAAAGAGGGGGTGGGGGTGGGGGTGGGCTTGGTTTTTTGTGTTGGAAGTTTTTTAAATAATCTGGGGAAATTTTGTTTCCCCAAAAAAATTTTTTTAAAAAAAAATTTTTTAAATTAAAATTAAAAAAATTGAAGAGATAGATATAGAAATGAGAGAGAGGATAAATAAGAAGAAGAGCAAAGGGGAGTATATAGGGGAGAGAAGGAAAAGGATAGAGATAAAGGGGAATTAAAAAGGGGTAGAAGGAGAGAGAAAGGAGAAAATAAGGTTTTGAAAGTATAGAAAAGATAAGAAAAGAGATAGAAAATAATATAGAGAGAGAGGAAAAAGAGAATTTTAATGATATAAGGATATAAATGAAGACTAGAAAAGATATAGATATATATAAAAAAAGATAATATAAAAAGATTTTGGGGAAAATAAGAAATAAAAAAATAAAAAATAAAATTTTATAATTTATACACACACACAAACACAAAAACACCACACACACACACACCACACACACCCACACACCCCCACAAAACCCATAAATAAAAATTTTATAAACTTATATTATATATATAAGAGATATTATATATATATATTTTAAAATTATATATATTTATATAAAAGATATTGTTGTGGGGTTGTGTGTGTGTGTGTGTGTGTTTGGGGTGTGTGGGTTTGGGGTGTTTTGTGTGTGTGTATAAAAATTTTATATATATTAAGAATATATATATAAAAAATAAATATTATATAATAAAATCTAAAAATAAAATAAATTATATAAAATAAATTTATTTTATATTAATATAAAAAGTATATAATATATAACTATAATTTGTATAATATAGAGAATTTTCAAAATAATATATAAATATATATAATATAAAATAAAATATATTTTTAAATAATTTTTATAAATATATAAAAATTTTAGATATAGATTAAAAATATATATAAAAATAAATAATAATATATAGTTTTAAAATATATATATAAATATTTGATATAATTAAAAAAGCTAAAAATAATGATAGTAAAGATATAAAAGATTTTAAAAAGTAATATATAATATTAAAATATATATAAATTATATAATAATAAATTTTATATGTATTAATTTATATATATATAATATATATATAATAAAAATAATTATATAATTTTTATAATACATATATATATGTTATTTTAATAATATTTATATATAATATATATTTTATATATATATATATATAATTAAAAATAACAAAATAAAAAATAAAAAAAACAAACACACACACACAAACACCCCACACCACACAAAAACAACACACACCCCACACACAAAAACACACCACAAAAAAATAAAATATTTAGATAATTTTATAAAATATATATTTTTATTTTAAAATATATAATTTTAAAAAATATATATTTTATATTATATATTTTATATTTTAGAAAAAAAATAAAACACACAAATAAATAAATTTAACAAAAAACACACACACACACACCACACACACAGGGAAAATATAATTATATATATAAAATTATATATATATATTTTTATATTTTAAAATATATAAAAAAAATCTATATTTTATATATATATAAAATGATATTAATATATTTTAAAATATAGTGATATAGAAAAGATAAAAATTATTTATAATAATATATATAGATATATTTTATTATATATATTAAAATAATAATAGATATAATATATATATTTAGTTTTAAACAATTTATATAAAAAAATTAAAAATATATACAAATAAATTTTTATATAATATATATATAACCCAGAAAAAGAAAATTTTAAAATTTTAAAAAATATATAATACACCCCCAAAACAACAGGGATTACAAATTTAAAAAAACACACACACACACACACCCCACACACCCCACACCCCAAAAAAGATATATAATAATTAAGATATAATAGAAAAGAAAAGAATAAGAAATTAAAAGAATAGAGGAAAAAGATATAGATATAGAGCGGATAAGAGAAATAATAAGAAGGGGATATATATAAAGAGAATTAGAAAAATTATAGAAAGGAGAGAGAGAAAATTTTAGAAGAAAAGAAAAGAGAATAGAATAGAAGAGAGTAAGATATGGATTTGAGATATAATAGATAAATAAAGGGATTTTTAATATAATATTTTATAAATAAAAATATATTTTAAAATAGAATATAAAATAAAATATATTCAAAAAAAAAAAAAAAAATATATAAATTTTATATATATATATAAAGATATTTTAAATATATATAGATATAATAGGAGATAAATATATATTATAAATATATAAATTTTAAATATTAAAAGATATAATTATAGATAAATTATAAAAAAAATATATATATTTTATATATTTTATATATATATATATATATTAATATATATTATTAAATTTATTGTTTTATTGTTTTATAGTATCTTATTTATTATTTTTAAGATTTATATATATATATATTATATTTAATAAATTTTATTATATTTTTATATATTATTATATATATATATTATAGATATTATTATTTTTGATTTTATAAAATATTTATTTTATGGAAATATATATATTAAAAAATAATTTTTAAATAAAAAAAAAAAATATTAAAATATATAAAATAAATAGTATTATTATTAAGAAAAAAAAAATATTAAATTTTTATTAAATAGATATATATATATATATATTATTATTCTTTTTATATTTATTAAATTAAATTTAAACCCAAAATTTTTTATGTATTTTAAAAATATATCTATTTTTAAAATTTCCATAATAGAAAATAAAATTGGGAAAATTAAATATTTATAATAATATAAAAACATATATCAAACAAATTTTTTTAAAAAAATAACACAAACAAAAAAACACAAAAAAAAAAAAAAAAAAAAAAACAAAAAAAAAATTTTATTTTTTATATTTTTTATTTTTATTTTCCTATTTTAATATTATATTATATAAAAAATAGTATTTATTTTTTTTTATTTTAAATAAAACAAACTTAAAAAGAAAAAAAAAAAAACCCATTACATTATTATTTTTATATTTTTTTGGTTATAATTTTATAATATAAAACAAAATAAATAATTTTAAATATTTTTAATTTATTTTATGGTAAATAATTTTGATAATATATAATTTTAAATTATTTAAAACTTTTATATACAAATAAAGTAAAATAAATTTTAAAAAAATAAAGAAATTTAAAAAATTTTTAAAATAAAAAAACAAAAATGAGTACAAATAAAAAACAACAAAACAACACACACACCCCACACCACACACACACACACAACATAGAAAAGTATAAATAGGGGAAAAGTAGAATATAATATAAAAGGAGATAAATAGGAAAAGACATTAAAACAAATAAAATGAACACAAAAGGATACCACACACACCCCACACAACCCCCAAAAGAAAAGAAGAAGAAAATATAAGACAGAAGAAAGAAAGAAAAGAAGGGGAAAAATAAGAATAGAAAGAAAAAAAAGGGGAAAAAAGAAGAGAGAGAAAAAGAAAAAAAAAAAAAAATAGAGAGAGAGAAAGATATAAAAAAAAATTTTTAAAAACCAAAAAACAATTTTTAAAATAGAATAAAAAAGAAAAAATAAAAAATAAGAAAAATTTTTAGAAAAAGAAAAAAATATTAAATTTAAAGCTAAAAATAAAAACTAAAAAAAGAAAGGGGGAAAAAAAGAAGAAAAGAAGGGGGAAAAAGGGGAAAAAAATAAAAATAAAAAAAAAAATAAGATAAAGAAAAAAAATAAAATAAAAAAAAATAAAAAAGACATAAAATAAAAAATAAAAAATTTTAAAAATAAAAAATAAAAAAATAAAAAAAAAAAAAGAGATTTAAAAAAAAAAAAAAGAACAAAAAATATAAAAAGAAATAAAAAATAACGATAAAAGAAAAAAAAAGAAGAAATAAAAAGAAAAGAAATAAGGAACCAAAAAGGGCAAAGGAAAAGAGGGTTTAAAAAGTAAAGAAAAAAGAAGGAAAAGAAAAAAATATAAAAGATCGAAAATAGATATAAAAGAGAGAAAATAAAGGGAAATTAAAATATAAAATAAATAAAATATAATATAAAATAAAAAAATAAAAAAAATATTTTAAAAATATATACATGCTGGTGTGGTGTGGGGTGTGGGGGGGGGGGTGCGTAAAAAATAAAAAAGAATAATAAAAAAAAAAAAATTAAAAAATTTAGAAAAAAAATTTTAAAGAAGAAGGATAGAAATTTTAAAAATATACAAATATTAAATTTAATATAGATTTTAAAAATAATTATATAGATATAAATTTAAAATATAAATATAGCCAAAAGTAATAATAAAAAATAAAATATATATTAATTTTAAATATATAATAATATATATATATATAGGTATATGTTTTATAATATATATATTATATAAAATAATTTTATTATAAATACATATATATAGATATATATTAATATAAATATATAGATATAAAATTAGGATTAAAATATTATATACATAATAACACCCAAAAAAATAAATGAAACAACACACACACACACACACCCAACCACCCACACCACACACACACAACACAAACACAAGATATATATATAAAATATAATAAATATAAAAAATTTATAATATATATAAATAAAATTATAAAATAGTATTTAAAATTTTAAAAAAATAGGTTTTATATTTTAAAAAATAAATATATTTATAGACAAAAGAATCTATAAGATACACAAAAGAAATATAAATAAATTTTATAAATATAAATATATAGATTAAAATAATAATATATAATTACACAAACTAATATTTCAAAAAAATTTAAAAAAAAAAAAACACCAACACACCACACAGATATAAAAATTAAAAAGAAAATATATATATATATAAAATAATAATTTTATAATATATATAAAATTTTAAAATCTATATATATTATAGGGAAAAATTTAAAATAAAAAGAGCGAAAAAATAAAAGAAAAAATATATAATAGAAATATATAAGACATAAAAATGTATATAAAACAAAAACAAACCTATAAAAAATAAATAAAAATATAATAAAGTTTTAATATTATAGGAAAATATGAAAATATTTGTATAAAATTATTATTAAAATATAAAAAATATATATATATATAAAAAATAAGAAGATATATATATATTTAGAAAATAATATATAAAAAATATATATATAATATAATTTTATATTTATATATAAAATTTCACACCTACAAATACATGTATTTTCTAAATAAATAAATAAAAATTATTAAAATAATTTTATATATAAAATTTTTATAAAATATATATAAATAATATTTATATACATATATATATTAATTTCACAAAATATATTATATATATATTAATAATATATATATAATATATTTTATTATATATATATATAATAATGTTATATAATATAAAAATATATTATAAAATATATAGATATTTTATAAAAAAAATATATAATATATATAAAATATATAATAATATATCTTTTTATTACACACAACACATAAAATGTTTTCAAATAAATAAAACCCACACACACCCCAAAAACCCCAAACATATATATAAAAATATATATATATATTATATATATATATTTTATTTTATATATATATATATTAAATAATATAATTTATATTATATGCTTGTATGTGGGCGTGTATACACACACACACACACAAGTAAGTAAGTTAGTAAATAAGTGAGTGAGTGTGTATGCGTGATGTGTGTGTGTGTGTGGTTGGGTTTTGTGTTTTGTGTGGTTTTGGGTGTGGTGTTTGGGGTGGTGGTTGTTGTGTTGGGGTGTGTGGTGGTGTGGGTTTCGGGGGTGTGTGTGGGGTGGTCTGTGCGTGTTTGTGTGTGTCGTGGTGTTTTGTGCGTGATATATTATATATATAAAATAAATATATAATAGATTATATATATAATAAATATCTATATATATATGTATATATCATCATCAATAACGATATGCTCATGTGCTCATGTTTGAGCAGCCGTGGACCCCCTTTTCCCCCATCCTTTGAAATCAAATCGATCTTGCGCTTTTCTTTCCCCTTGGGACTACGCCCGCCCCCAAATTTTCTTTGATGTTTTTTCGCTCAGGGTTTGGTTTTGGTTTTGCCTTTCCTCTGTAACTATCACCCCTCCCGCAGCAAGTTTTCTTTAATATTTAAATTTCATCCCCCATGACCCAAAAACTTTTTTTTCCTTTTTTTTCAAGATGTCCAACAGCCGGGGCTTACCCAAATTTTTTTTCCTCAGCCCCCCTTCATCATTAATTTTTTTTCTGTTCCCCCGTTAATACATAGTATTTATCTGTAACACCCCATTTTAAAAACTATAAACCCCTTTTTTTTGTCATCTTTTTCAGCACCCAAAACTCCGAAAACCTATGACGAATTGGGAAAAACTTTTAAAGAGTTTAATAAAACCCCAGCTTGGGCCGTTTAAAGGGAAGCTTCGGTCTTTAAAATGTTTTTGAGAGCAACTGTGGCGTTTTTGGCAATGGTAATTTTTCTTTTATCTCCGGTTTAATCATCAGGGGTTAGTTTAAAAAAGCTCCAAATAAAATGAACCCCTTTCACATTTTTTAAAAACCCCTCCATTGATTTTGACATTGTTCATCCCTTTTCATTGCCGGTTTTTCGAATTTCTGATCTTTTGTTTTTTTGGCATTTAAAAAAAACAAAACCCGCCTTTTCGCTTGTTCTTAACTTTATCTATGTTGTTGTAATTCAATGATACGCTTTGGGAAATTTAAAAATATATCATCGGGGTACTTGATTTGATATTTTTTATCCTCCAAAAATCTACAGTTCCCTTTAAAATTTTTAGAGCACCTTATAATTGCTTTAAATATATACAAAAAAATTTCAGGACAGAAGGGGAAACCTGTTTACTCCTTGGGGATTCTAACCTTCTGTTAACCCCTAAGTGGGTTTTTACCCGTGCTTTTGTTGAGCATTTCATGGCTTTTATTAGTTGGATTTAAAGGGTTTTGGAAAAATTTTATATATTTATGTTAAATTTGAGGGGTATCTTTATCAACAGTATCAAAAACTTTTGAGTAATAAGAAACCCCAGGTATAGGTCTTTTTATATTTTGTTTTCTCTATGATCAAAAATTTTGTTTTGGATTGGGTTTTTGGTACCTTTTTCCCGGGTGAAAACCCGCTTGTTTGTCTTCAATTTCTTCTCTTAAAATTTTAAATTTATTTTTTCAGCAAAATTTTTAACAAAATTTTGCTTTCTTTGACTTTTTTGATGCAAATTTTTCTTTTTTGTTTCATTGAGTGATCACCCTTTTTTTGGTACGGGGTAAAAAATGATTTTTCCCAGTTTTGGGGCCCTTCTTGGGTTCCCAAATTTTTCCCTACAAAGTTTGTAGAAGTATTTAACACCTTTGCCAGCATTTTTGATTTGTTTTGCTCTTATTTATCCATTCCCCGGGCCTTTTTATTTTTTAATTTTAGGTTTTTATAACTTCATTAGGCCCAAAGGGGGGTTCATCTTTTGCTGTCATTGAGTCTAATTATGTTTTTGTTAGATTTTATTTTTTTGTATAGGTTGGGGGCAATATTTATTCCATTTTTCTTGACTTCTTTTCCATCCATAAAAAAAGTCCATCTTTAGTTTTGATAGTGTCATTTTTGCTTTTAAAATTTTTGTGTAAGTTTTGGACTCCCTTTGGGAGGTTCTTTAGGTTTTTTATTGATAGAACGTTTTCAATTCTTTGGGGAAAAGTTTATTTTAAAAATTTTTCCCCTTTTTTCATCGCAGTAATCTTTTTATTTTTTTTTTTTTTTTTTTTTTACTTTTTTAATGATTTTTTGATACCGTTTAATTTTTTAAACATCTTTTTTGTTTCAATTTTAATTAGTGTTTCTTCGATATTCCCGGGGGAAATTTTTTTTTCTTTTTGGTGATAGTTTTTTTAAACAGCCGCCCGCAAAGGGGTTTTTTTTTCTTCTTTCCCAAAAACTCATTTGGGGTTTTATCATCTTCACATTGATTTAGGATTTCAAATTTGTTTGACACGTAATTTTAATTGTTATCAAAAAGTTTTGTAGTCGAGCCCTTTTAAAGGGGGGGTTGGGCACTCCCCTTTTTTTTTGGACTTATTGAAAGTTTGGTAGTTTGGTTTGTTGGTGGCACTTTGAGTCGGGGACCAGGTGGGCTTGGATTTTTTTTACAACTTTTTCCCTTTCCGGTTAAACACAATGTGTCAATTTTGGGTTTCGGTTCTATTTTTCTGGTGAAAAACCCCGTGTAAAAAGTTTTGGGTGGGGTTGGGAAAAAGTGTGGCATAACTAGATTTTTTGTATTACAGAATTCCCAAAAAAATCTTACTTTTCCTTTATATCCCAAGGCCGATTTTTTTTCCTTTTTTTTGATCAATTTTCCTACCTTTTGGGGTGGGGGTTCCCCTGATTAAATTTTTTAAACTCTGTTTGGGATTGTTCTAAAGTTTCTTTGGGGAGTTTTTTATAAAAAATTTCCCTTTTTTTCATCAAATTTCAAAAGTGGGTTTGGGGCGTTTGCATTTTATTTAAAATAATGTTATGAGGTTTTTTTTGTATTCCCACTTTTAAAATGCGACATTTTTTGGGGTTTTTACCCAATTTAAATGCATTTGCCCTTTTTTTTGTGAGGAATTTATAGCCCCCGCGTGACATAATTTTTTCTCTTTTTCCGAAAAAAAAAACTGACTTTAGTTCTTTTGTTTTGGAAAAACCATTACTTTCCAATTTGGGTTTACTGAAAATTTTTTTGTATTTTAATGTTGTTCTACCATTTCGTTTCAGACAGTAGGCCCAAATTTTCCCATCTCTTTTATTTTCCCTTTCGTTCCCCGGTTTTTATTTTTAATGGTTTCTTAATTGGGCATGTTTTCTTTTTTCTTCTTTGTCTTCCAGATGCAATTTAAATTGTCAGCTGGTTTCCCCTTTATTTCGGGAAATTTTAACATTTTGGGGTAAGGTTTTTTAGGGGGAAAAATAGTTGATGGGGAAACCCCCCGGGTCCTTCTCAAACCCCAGTCTCCAACCAGGAGGAACTATCTCTCCGCTTTGAAAAAAGTTTCACTGCAATACGCCCCGACAAGTGTTTGGTTTAAAACCAGTAATCAGTAGAAACCCAAGGGTTTCACCGATATCCACGGGCCCGCTCCCGACCCGCTTTACCGCAACCCGTTAAGGGGGGAAACAATGGGTGCATCCTTTTTCAAGGGAAACCCCAGGGGCAGTTTAGTCTTTCCCAGGACAAATATATATATATTTTAAAATAATCTATATATTAAAATAATATATTATAAAATATAATTAAAATATATTATATATATAAAATAATAGATATTATATAATGGAATATAATATTTTATATTTTAAAAAAACTTTTATAATTATATAATATATATATATATAATATATTATATATATATATATAATATAATTTTATATATAGATAATATATATATTTTTATATATATAATAAAATATTCATAATGTAATATATAAAATAAAATTAATTAAAAAATATAAAAAATATAATTTTAAAAAATTTTATATATATATTTTATATATAATATATATAATAAATACCATTTAAATTAAAAAAAAAAATATATTATATTTTATATATATATAATAATATAAAATATATAATTATATATATATATATATATGGGGGGTGTAATATAACATATATAAATATAAATTTTTATATGTATTTTATATATTATATATTTTAAAAATTATTTTAAAATATATATATATATATATATAAAATAATAAAAATATGTTAAAACACACACACACACACACAATACACCAACAACACCCCAAAAACCACACACAAAAAGACAGCTAGTGGTCATTCAATGAACCTTTTTTTTTTAAATGCCTTTTTTTCGGGGAAAGGCGACGCAGTGGGCGATTGGGGATTCACTGTGTATAAAGTATTTCGCCTTTTGTGAAAGTTAAATTGTAAATTAAAAAAATTAAAAAATGACGTTTTTTGATATTCCCTTATTTATAACAAAATTAAAAAAAAAGGGCCCAAAACAAACGATTTTGTAAGGGATTTTCATTTTTCGGGCGCATAATTTCCCTATTTTATGGGAAAAAACGGGAACATGATTACTATAAAGCACGGTTTTTTTTAAGCAAGGAAATAATCTGATGGGGTATTCATGGATTTTACAAAAAAAAGATCTAAAATGCGGCCCCTTTTTTGGTTTAAAAAGGGAAATTAATTATTTTTATACGTTAGTCCCTTGGAAAAGTAATGGGTTACACTTAAACGTTACTTTAGGGGCGCTAGAATAAAAATTTGTTCATTATGTGACTTTAATCGGTATTCAAAAAAAGTTTTAAAATTTAATTTTTTAAAGTTCAGAAAGAAAAATTAAAAAGGGCAGAAATTTCCCAAAAACATCTCAGCGAAACTATAACCATTTTCCCTTTTAAAATTTAAACCAAATGTAAAACAACAGAAATAGAATAATTTGGGTTTTTAGTTTCTTAAAAAATACAGGGTTTTTTTAAAGAATTACAAACCCCATACGCAAAAAAAAAAGCCCTGAAAATTAAAAAGGGTTATTTTTTTAATAATTTCAAAGAAAAAACATTTCTTTTAAGCCGATTTTTATTTTTTTTTTTATTTTTTTTTCTGACAGAACATTATTGGATTTAAGAAAAAAACAACTAGATTTTCAAAATTGAAGACACTGGGGTGTCCCAGAAAAACATTTAAATGCAGCAGAAAGGGAATATGACACCTCCACTTTGCTTGCTAGGTATGATGACAAATAAGTGGAGAGACTTGCTTAGCATTCGAATTTTCTGCATTCTTGGTTTGGAAGGGACCACACGCTTCGTAAGAAATCAGCAGTAGGATGAAATGTTTCCTGTTAAACTAATATATGCTTCCAAGCTGGCCACTTCATAAAGTAATGAGAAACGAACAATGCCCGCAAATAAGTATCGGCATTTCCAAAAACCACTTATAAATACTGTCACAATATTATCATCAGAGGCGTCATTTGGGAGAGGGCTGTGGGGACAACTGCCCTCCAAGACTCTGATTCCCCCTCAAGGTCTGATCTGAAATATACCAATGCAACCAAACACTAAAACCTGAAGCAGTTTTATCTCAACACAAATTTTCTTCGTCTTTCACGTAGATGCTTCATGCGCAAATGGGAAGGCTGTTCGCTTCTGATAAAATCAATTCCAGCGGCCCGCACCTACTTAACTCATTGGGCGGGGACAGGCAGCCCATTAAACTCACTCCTGGTGCTTAGAGATAGGAATTCCCTTATACACATTTTATACTAATTCATCTGTCGGTCTAATAGTTTGTCAGCAACCAAGACATTTTCTAAGCATTTTATTTTAAAAAATTTTATATTATATGTAAGGTTATGTGAATAAGAACCCAAATGAGCCTATCGTGAGGCGGGAGACCTTGGCTTATGGGGCTCCTGTTCGTTCCTCGATAAGGGGGTGAGGGGACCAGGCTTAAGGCTTAGACCACACTAACTCACAAGCCAACTATCCCCGGAGATGCAGGCCTACCAGGAGCGTGACCAATATGAAGATGATACATACTAAATAAAATAGAAAGTCCTAAAAAAAAAAAAAGCAAAAAAAAAAAAAAAAAAAAAAAAAAAAAATGACAGAAGGCTTACGAATTACTAAAAATACGCCAGAAGGGCTTAAGAAAAACTGAAAGTATGCCAGAAGGGCTTAAAAACAGTAAAAAGAACTAACATCTAAGTAACAAGACACGAGAAAGGGGTAAAAGGTGACATGAGGTAAGTAAAGGAGATCGCAAAAATATACAGAAAAGTAAAAAATGCAAAAGGTCAAACAAAAGACGACTAAAAGGGTGAAGCATGGATAAAAGAAGATAAAGATAAAAGATAAAAAGTAAGTAAATTTCAGAATAAATAAAAAGTAAAAGTAAAAGCACACATGGTTTACAGTAAAACGTAATGTAAAAGAATAAAACACGTTCAGCGTAGATACACCTACTCAAGTAAAAAGGGGCAGTACAATCTTGTTTCAACATCCGTGGTGTAAAATCCAGACAGGTAATCCAAAAAGTAAAGTCATAGGATAGTCACAGTATCCAATTTATTATTAAACAAAAACAAGGGGGTTACATTAATTCCCGCGAAAAGGAGCGTAGCACATAAAACAGTAAAACAATAAATATAAAATGAAATAATTAAGAACATTATAATTATAATAAAAAATACGCAAAAAAATCTGCTGTGATTCATTAATAAAAATCGCAAAATCAGTAACATTCTCTTGCTGTAAAAGAAAGATTTAAAATATGAAAAAAACTTAAAATGCAATAGATAAAAAAAAGTAAAAGAAAGATGCATTCGCGGCAGGTATCCACACAGCTTTTAAATCATTGTAAACTTTATGTGGATAACGATAGACTTCAATGGTATTTTTATTCACAAATGTACAAAAATGTGTAAATAAGTGTGAAATACATGTCAAAAGAGCCATCATAATACAAAAATAAAAAGAAGCGTAAAAATGAGGCTGGCAGAGGAGAATGGTCCGCCAGTGCTCGACTAGCCCTGTGGATTACGGCAGATGCTGGGTAGGATAGAGATAGGATGGGAGCAGGAGAGAATAGGGTTAAAGGTAGAAAGTAAGGAAACCAGGAAAAAGGAATGGAAAAGGAGGTGATTACCATAGAAGTAGAAGGAAGTGAAAAAGCGAAGGAACAAGAAGAGGATACGAATAAGAGGGGTATGAAGGGAAATGCGGCAGGATACAGGGCAGGATAGGGATTGGGTGGAGGCTGGATAGTATAGGGATAGAAAACGAGTAGAAGAGGGAGAAACTACCGTGGAAGTAGAGGGAAGGGAAAAAGTGAGGGGACAGAAAAGGGTGCGAATACGAGACGGTTTGAAATGTCGGGGTTAGGAAAGGGGAGGAGGGTGATGGGTATGGTCGGGAAGGGGGTTAAAACCTCACATATGGTTTGACTGTCTTCTGTTATGTTTTTATCTTGTTTTTTTGCCAATTGTGATAAAAACCATATCATCTATGAACCAAGTAATATTGCTTAGTAATGTCGAATATTTTATACTAATGGATTCAGCATTAGTAGCCTATGTCATTACAACAGCAGCTTTGTAAATGCAATAAGGTTCTGATTTAAATACATTCGAGAAATTACAGAAGTAAATGGGAAGATGTCTTAAGTAAACAATAAGAGAGTTTTTCAAGGTAAAATATAGTTTCCAATTAGATGAGTAACTGATAATTGTAGGACGAGGCTTCTTTTCGTGTTTAAAAATACAACGCATTTCTTAATAATGGTTTTCAAGGATAATGATACTGTAAATCAGTATCATTCTCTTGCATCATTTTTTTTTAAGTTGAATCATTTCGATATTCAGGAAAGAAATGTACAAAATCTACTTTCTGTAAAGGTGACAAGGGGAAAAGATGTCTTCAAAAAATAATGATTTTTATGCTTCATAACGTAATGATAGCGTATGCTCATTCTATTCGTAGTTTAAAGAAGAAATCTTATTCTCATTTTTTTTATGTTTTAAATAATCTACCTCATTTAAGCAAAGTATATTTTTATCAATTTGTCAAAGTCAATCAATAGAGAAACAGGTAGCATGCAAAGTTAATTTCCTTTTTAGTGCAATTATTATTCTTATATTTTAGTTGTTCAAAATCTCACAATCTTGTGTTACTAAAATCTGTATTTTTGATAGCGTCATTTAGAATTCTTTTATTGGTTCCTATGCCTTTTTCATTAAGATTATTGCCAACTAATGATGTAATGGGTTGGAAATGAAGTTTAATCACTACATATCTGAATAATGATTTTGTGGTCATGTAAATATAGTTGTTAATAAGGAGAACATATAGTAATTTATCATGAATTTCGGCACGTTTACGTAGAGCTACACTCGACTATGTATATAGAAGAGTGACATAAAACATTCGTAATACTAATGATAATGATAATAATGATGACAATGATGATGATGATATAATAATAATAATAATAATAAATAATAATAATGAATAATAATAATCAATAATAATGATAATAATAATAAATAATAATAATAATATAATAATAATATAATAATAATAATAATAATATAATGATAATGATAATGATAATGATAATGATAATAATAATAATAACAACAACAACAACAATAATAATAATAATAACACTAACAACAGTGATAATAATGATAATAAAAATGGTGATATTAATAAAAATGATAGTAACAAAGAATCATAATGATAATGGTAGTGATAATAATAATAAAGAAAATAAAATAATAACAAAAAACATAATAATGATAACAATAATGATAATAATAACAACAACAGCAATAATAATAATAACAATAATAATAATAATAATAATAATAATGATAATAATAATGATAATGAGGTGATGATAGTAATAACAATAGTGATAATAAAGATAGCATAATGATGACGATGGCGTCGATAATAGCAAATATAGCAATAAAAGCATCAATAATAATAGTAATAAGAAAATGACAGTTATAGTAACAATAAAGATAAAAATGATGCTGATAATATATTATGAGTGATGATAACGACGAAAATGTGGATAACAAATTGACATTGAAAACAGTATCATGATATTACTAATAAAAATATTGAACATTTAATAATAATAATAATAATAATAGTAATAGTAATAATAATAATAATAATAATAATAATAATAATAATAATAATAATAATATAATAATAATAATAATAATAATAATAATAGTAATAATAATAATGATGATGATGATAATCATCATTATCATAGTCATTATTACGATCATCATATGAAAATCATGGTGATGATGATAATGATTGAAATAATGATAACGATAATGATAATAATTAGAATACAATAACAGTGATTATAATAATGACAAAACTACATTGATGATAAAACTAATGATTATTAAGATAGAATCAAACATAATGGCAATAATGATAATAACAATCATAAAATCAAATGTAAGACAGATGGGTAAACTTAAAATCAGCAACAACTAAAACACAACATGATAATAAGCAAGTCAGCAAATCATGCCGAAGTTGCAGCGATGAGCAGACGGTAGTTAAAGGCTGTCGATTTTTCTCCTTACCTGCTAATTAAAAGTCCATAAAGCAGTCGATAATATGGCTCTCGAGGGCCCAACATTCTCCATCAGTCCTAAGCGCTCAAAAGAACTTTCCTTTAAAAAAATTACGCAATATTGGACATGTTCACTTGAATGGACGAGGTCATAAAGAAAGTAGGAAAGAGAGAGGGAACAAGAGAAAAAGGAGAAGGACGGAATGGAAAAAAGGAGAAAAAATCTATCCATCCTAGCCTCCACGCAGCGACACAATGTTTCCTCTGAGGAGAAAAGTTTAGTTCATCTCGCTATCGTATATAACGTCAATGTGCTCCCACCGGGCTGACTATTGACTAAATTCTTTGAGCAGATATTATCGGGGAAAGTGTTTGGGTTCAGGTGAAGGGGCCGTTCCAGGTGCACGCGCACATGCACGCTAACATACATATATAGACAACCCTCTGTCCCCTTAGATCATACTTATATGCTAAAGGATGGAGACTAATATGCAGGGAAAGGGGGGAGAGGAAAGAGAGACAGATATACAGACAGACTGACAGAACAGAGAGAGACATACAGGCAGAAAGACAGACAGAATGACAGACAGGTAGACAGACGACGAGCAGGCAGACACATGTAATAAGCCATTCCTGTCTGTCGAACCTAGTCGTCGAATAAGAGGTTGCTCGCAGTGTCAGCTTGAGATAACCCTAAAAAAACAGATTAGACTGCGAGCGTTTAGAGGTAGGGGGGGGGGGGGTGAGTAGCAAAACAGAGAGAGAAAGAGAGATGAATGAATGTGAGGGGGGGGGAGGAATGATAGATAAACTGAAAGATAGATAAATAGACTGGTAGGTACATAGAGAGGTAGATATGCAGAGAAATGCAAAGGAATGGAGTGCACAAGTTCGATAAAATGATGGATAATGCGCACCAATAACCATATTGGTAGAATTTTATGACCCGAACAGGATCCACATTATCATTAAAACGATTTTTGCAATATTGCTAATCGATGCTCTGCTCTCCCCCTCCCCTTCTTACCCCCGAAACTCCCTCGGAAAGTTGGGGCTGGGAAAAGGGGTTTGGGTAGATATTGAAGTAATTCTCAGAAGGCAATTAGGGCTATTACCTAACAAGAGAAGGAACAGGTGCATTTAACCCCCATGCGAGAGAGAGAGAGAGAGAGAGAGAGAGAGAGAGAGGAAGGGAGAGAAGAGAGAGAAGATGAGAGAGAGGAGAGAGAGAGAGAATAATATCACAAACACACATACATATTGTGTAGTATGAAATGTGTGATCCCACAGAAACACGTAATGTGCAGAGACACACAACATGATGGAGGTATGTATTTATATGCTTTATATGATACATGTCCTATTACTATTGCATGCGCATTTCCCTTATTTCATATCTATGGTGTTAGCCTATGTCAATGATAGTAAGTGCATTAGCCTTACGTTGCATTAGCCTTATGTTGCATTAGCATTGTAGAAAAAGAGTATCGGCCCTGCTTTCCTGGGGACCAGGTGAGGGCCCTTCCCAGTCCCCCTTTTTTTCCCTTTCCATTTCTTAGGCCCATACTGGATTCTTTGAATTTTTCCCTTTTCGGGGACTGGGACACAGTGAGCCCCGTAACAAAAAACCATATATATATATATATAATATATAATATTTTATATATTATAAAAATTTATATATATTATATATATATAATTTTAATATATTTTATTTTGTGTATACACACCCCACACACAAAACACCCACACACACACCACACACACACACAAAACCACACACACCCCACACACACACCAAAAAACAAAATATAAAATATATAATAAATATATATAAAAACATATTTATATAAAATATTTTGTATTCCCCCTATAAAAAACCACATATTCAAAAACAAAATTTTATAGCAGAGATAGTTTGATAGATAGAAGATATGATATTCTAATATATATTTTTTCCCTTTTATTTCTTTATCTCTTAAATGTTATGATAATACATAAAATTATATCTTTTATATATCCCTACATAAAAACCCAAAATTATATGTGTATTAAAATTTTTTAAAATTTAAAAATCTTTTTATAAAATTTTATTAATTATATATATTATATATAATATATATCCCAATATAAATATATATATTTTAAAAATTATATTACTAATATTTTGCAACCCCACACAAACACACACACACACACACACAAACCCCACACACAAAACACAAAACACACAAAAACACACACACACACACACACACAACATACACACACCCCACATTGTAAACAATGTCTTTTAAAACACATCTGTCGGTGATTGAAGAAAAGGGAATTTTATTTTTCCCTTTGCCGAAGCCTGCTGAGTCTCCCAATAAACCCAGGGGAAAGGGGCAGTTGTTTTGAAACCTTCTACCCCCGAGCCTATTTGACCAAGGGTATGCCTTCGGGTGACCTCATCCCCCCCCTTCGGGGAAACCCCTTACCCAATAAACCCCCCTTTGCTACCCCAAAATTAATCTGACACCCCAGAAGGCAAAAGCAAGCCCCTGTCTTCGAAGGAGCCCCCCAAAAAAAGGGGAACTTTATCTTTGGACAGACAGAGAGGGGACAGCAGAAGAGCCAAAACCCGACGCTTTTTCCCAAGAAAATCTTTTAAAGGGCCCCCCAAAACGCCCCTTAACTTTAAAAGACTTTTAAATCCCAAAGTGTTTCTTTTCCCCACCAACCTTGCCCCCCAATGTCTGTCCTATTTACATTTTTGCTGCCCACTCAGGGTTGTGCTACACCCCAAACAAAGTAAATTGAGAGTAGCAGATTTTATGCTGTATCTCAGCCCTCCCACTAAAACCACTTAGAATAAACCCTTTTTGGGGGGACGGGTCTCCCGGGAAAAGGTATGAAAAAAAAGGGGTTTCCCAAACAAGAGTTTCCCCAGGAAATGCTACCCAGCCCAAAAACCACACCCAAAAACCCAAAAAGAGGGAAAGAGAAAAGGGCCCCAACTGGAAGGGTTTTTCAAAATGCCTTGGTCCACTGTCTTAGATGCAATGAACCCCAACTGAGTGAAAATGTGGAAAAGGGGTTTGGGGAAAACCAGATTTACAATGCCAAAAAACAAACAGCCTTACAGCCCAATCCCAAAAACTGAGCCTTGCCCAAAGTAGTTACAGAGCCCCTTGTCCCTTAAAATTGACAAGAGTAAGGAGGTAAACCCAAACAAAAGTGAACATATGCAGAAAAAAAATTCTAAAGGAAAAGGCCCCCAAAAAAATGCCAACAGGGCAGGCAGGAAAAGTGACGGGAAATGGGGGATCCCCCCCAAGTTGCACACACCAGACCCTCAGTCAGAGGGCCAGAAAGACTCGTGTAGGGGAATTCTCTGCGGAAAAGCAGCAACAGTCGCCAGCCGGGGAACAAACCAAGAACCCCTGCAGTCGGGCGGGATTGTTTCAATCGGGAGAAATTTGCAGCGGGAATCCAAAAACCCCGATTTTTATATTTCTCTGAGGGAACTAAGAAAAAACGCACAAAAACGCTCTGCTAACCCACGGGTTTTGGGGAAACTCTTACCCCCCTCATTTCACCCCCAAAACCCTTTTAAAAGGGCTTCCAATAAACCCTTTTGTTAAGGATTGACCGGACCCCCTCCTTTTCCCAAAAAAGGTCCCGTACCTGGTTTACTGAACCAAAAAAGAAGTCTGTAAAAGAGGCCCAAAATGGGGTTTGGGTTTATTTTTCTTTAAAATTGTAGGGCCCCCCTTCAAAAGCTAAGGTCAAGCCCCCCCCCGGCAAAACCAATTTTAATAAAAATAATAGAAAAAATTAAAAAAAATCAATAAAAAAATCTTACAAATAACAATAAATATATTAAAAATCAAAGCATTTAAAAAAATTTTGCTTAAGATATAAAATTATTGGGAAAATAAAATGCATAAAAAAATTTTATTTAAAAATTTTGGGCTTTCCCAAGGAAACTAATAAGGAACCCTTTTATGTCCCCAATCCTCCCCAATAAAATTTTTTATTGGGATATGGGGGAGACAAGACATTTCGTCTTGGGTTTTGGGAAAGTTTCACTCTTTTCACTACATGTTTCTACCTTTTTAAAGGGCTTTGGGATCCCCCCACAAAGGTGATTTTTTGCCATCATCGGTCCATTTTAGGGGCAGTTCCCCGTGTGCCCCGAAAATTCCCTTGTCTTGTTAATACAAACCCCTTTTACTTTTTTTTGGTTTTGGGGTGGATGCTGGGTACCCAAAAAACCCCAAAATATCTCTAAAACTCTGCGTTTTTTCTAGGGTTTTGCCTCCATTTTTCCCTCCTTCTATCACGAAAAAAAATCCTTATGCTGGGTTTTCAGGTCGGTGTGTGGGAGAGGAAAAGGGAGCGGCTGAGGGGCAGCTACCTGGCCTTTGATCAGCTCGCTCTTTCCCCCACTGATACCAACATGTGCTGGCACAACATAGAGTTATTTTTTTAAGTGTTGACATCAAGCAAGCCAATCTTGAACCTCCTCACTACATGGATGTGATGAGTTTAAACTCTGTTTTCAAGGCACTACAAGAGTCACAATATATTACAACAGAATGGTTGTAAGATCTCAGTAATTAACTGCTGCAAGGAGGGCATGTAACTCTGCAGTGAAGATCGAGGCTTCTAGAGAAAGACTGCCAGATGCAGTTTCCTTCTGCTCACTGCTGCAAAGCCAACACCATATTCAGATTTCAAACCATGTAACTCTGCATTTGAAGATCGAGGGCTTCTAGAAAAAAGACTGCCAGATGCAGTTTCCTTCTGCTCATTGCTGCAAAGCCCCCCCATCTCCATATATTGCATCTGATCCTTGGTACTTCGCTTCAGATCTCTCCGCTTCCAATTCCAACCAAATCCAGCTCGACTTGATTAGTCCAAGGGGGAATTGGGGAATTCCAACAGCCAGAACCTTAATGAGACTTAATCAAGCTTTTCCCACAAGTTTCCCTCATTCTCCTACCATAGGATCGGCTATCCTCAAGGGGGATAAAAAACCAATCTGGATGTAGGAGATCCTGGAATCTTTGTAGTCCCGTGTAGTAAATCAGGTTAATGTATTTACCAGTAAAATGAAAGAGGTGGTTCCCCACTCTCAGATACAGGACTCCACAGGTGAAGACCTGAAAGCCCAGACAGATTATGAGAGCTTCATTATGAACTGAGCCCAAAACATCCGGAGAACAGTGGGAGGTGCAGATGAATAAGCTTCACATGATAATCAAGCTTACTACGAATAAGTGCTCAGAAAAGCCGTAAAAGCCGTTGTGTGGTCTGCAACCAAGATAAATGTGAAAGAACCCGCTTTTGTAGCCTTCACTTTAACGTTTGATGTAAGGCCCCCATGTAAGTCTTGAGTCAAAAATTAGAACCAAGTACTTCACTCTTGGACAAATTGCAGTGGGTTTGCACCTAAATAGAGGGAAGGATGGAATTTTCCCTCGTTTGTGGAAATGTATAGCCATGGGTTTGCTTGGAGAAAATTTGAACCCATGATGTGTTGCCCACTGTACAACTTGATTTATTGCAGTCTGCTGTGTCCTTGCACATCCTGTAAGTTTCCCTCCTGAGCAGTACAGGGAAAGTATCCACATACAGATACATGAGACCGTACTTGGAACAACCTTTACGATGTCATTTATAGCAATGGCAAACAGGGTACACTTAAGACATTTCCTTGTGGGACCCCTTCCAACTGATCTTCCAGGTTAGAGAAACTGTTTCCTACCCGAACTCTAGACTTCGTCAGAAAGGGAAGCTTTGTATGAAGGTAGGTAATGCCCCTCTTAAACAAGTTGTACAGCTTCATGAGTATGCCATGTTCCAAGTAGTATCGTAGGCCTTTTCAATGTAAAAGAAGATGCTATCTTTTGACGTCGCTGTGCGAAGGAATTTTATAGCAGTTTCCATCCTCACAAGGGTATCTGTGGTCGATCTCAATTTTCTAAAGCCATAATGATATGGGGTCAACACATTTTTTTTTTTAGCAGCCATGTCAACCTGAAGTTTACCATTTTCTCCATCAGCTTTAGATGCAGCTGGTGAGGGAAATTGGTTTGTAATTTCCTGGTGTGGAAGCATCTTTGCCAGGTTTAGGAACAGGGAAAGATAATAGCTTTCTCCATGTGGATGGCACTGTGCCCGCCCCTATAGATCCTATTTAATAGGTTCTAACAGGAACTTGGGAGCTCTCTGGTAAGTGAGATATCATTTGGTATGGAATATCGCACCCTGGGGGAGTCTTACGGTAGAGCTGCAAAACAGAGGCCATCTCCTGCGCAAAAATGGCAAGTTATATGGAAGTTCTGCTGCAATCCTACTGAAAAACGGGCATGGGTGTGTTTTGTTCAGCCCGAAGAGTGGAGAATCGAGCAGTGTAAGATGCTCCAGAGGAGATCTCTGCCATGGATTTAGCTAGCTCATTTAAAAATTTTTTTTGTCTGTGCTGATTTGCATCTATTTCAGAGCAGGTTGGACATGGATGTGCTCTTTCCAGCGATTTACGCACCTTGTCCCATACCTATGCTAAGGGGGGCCCCGAGTTAATTTAGGAAACATACTATCTCCACGATGTCCGTCTAGCCTTTCCTTTTGCACACGCCTGGCTTGGCTGGGTCTTTTGTAATTTATCAAGTTACAATGCTGGGGGGGTCGTTTAAAATGCCTTAAGCAGCTTTCTTGGTCGACAGCTTGTTGGCTTTCACAGACCACCATGGTACTAGAGGTCGCGGTAATGCCCGTTACTTTTGGGGAAAGGATGCTTCTGCTGCAAGGTAAAAATTTGTGATGTGAAGTGATTAACAGCATCTTGAACACACTGGAAATCATTCACAGATGGATGTGGCAACTGCTCAATTGATTTTCCAAAAATATTAATGTTCAGATTTGTGGAGGGAAGGTAGATAGATGCAAACAGGGTTGGTCGTGTCAAGCCTATTCTCCCCAAATTCACTGCAGTGTTTTTGCAGGTGGATGGCCTGGAAGAGAATATTGATGTACCATTCTGCTTACTGTCCATGAGGTCCATTGTCAAAGGGCCAAATTTGCATGAATTCCCCGACAGTTCCATTGGATTAGGGTATCCAGTTCTAATATTATTCTTTATAAGGTGTTTGGCAACCTGTGGTTAAGGTTTGCCCACACTTTAGGCTGTCGCTTTCCAGATCCTGGGAGGACCTTTTAATGGTTGTTACCTGGGGGAATAGTTTCCAAGGTTTTCCCTTGGACAGGTTCAGGATTTCTTTGCCTGGGCAAAGAAAAGGACCTGAGCCTTTGCTTCGGGGGCATCTGTCTAGCAAGCAGGGCCCCTGTGGAATTTTGTGGCAGCTGGAGTCTTTTGGCACAGGTTTAGGATTTTCCTTTGCCTGAGCAAAGTGCGTGCCTGAGCTTTACTTCAGGGGCATTCTGACTAGCAGCAGAGGACCTTGGGGTGTTGGGGGGCAGCTGGAGCTGTCACCTTGGGGTCCTTCTGGAGCCTTAAATGATTGGCCTCCAAAGACCTTACTTTGGGAGGAGGACGTTCCTCATAGACCCCTCACCCCTACTCCGTTTCTGGTGGAACCCAACTCACCAAAGGCAGTGCAGCAATTTGGGACTGAGGGTTTAAAAGGAAGGGGGCAGGAGTGTGTGTTGTATGAAGCATGGAGGGCAAGGGTGGTGGGAAGGAGGATGGGCCTAGAACAGAAACAAAGGACCCACACGGTCACGTCGCTTTGCCTCTGTAAAACTAACTTTCTCCCTGCTCCTTATTTCCAATACTTCCCTTTCAAATTTGTACCTTTACATTGTTTGAAGAAGCTTCATGAGCTTCTTTGCAGTGGGGAACAGCAATTGGACTGAACAGTTGTCATCTCCTTTATGACTGAGTACCACATTTTAAACATACTCTTGGTTGCCCATTTTCTTTAAAACGGCAAGAGTTTGGGTCGATGCCATAACCTGGCAGTGGAAGCACCGCAAGGGTTGGGCACTATGGCTTTCCTGGGGTGGTACCATGCTAACTTTAAACCGATTCTGGAAGGACTAAGTGTTTAAAAATTTGAAGAAGAGTGGTGTCGACTGTTCCAAAACCCTCAACTTTCTTCTTAAAAAATCGGTGGGGTGATGCGAGGATCACGTTGACATACTTCAACAATTTTTCGATATATTTTTCAAAATATATATATATATATATATAATATAATATATATAATATATATATATATAATATAATATTATATATATATATATTTTATATAAATGTAATTTTAGAAAAACCGAAATAGTTTATTATCGTCTGTAGAGGAACTCGTGAAGAGACGAAGCTTTACGATTTTGTGTACACGTTACTGTGTTTGTGTTTGTGTCCGTCATGGATTATATAAATCCAATATATATATATAATATAATATATATATATATTATATATATATATATATTATAGATATATATATATATATTATTATAG
>NW_023657925.1:0-25879 GCF_015228065.2 Penaeus monodon
AAAAAAGAAAAAAAAAAAGAAAAAAAGAATTTGGATAAATTTGATAAATTTTTTAATTATTTTTTAAATTTTTTTTTAATTTTTTTATTTTTATTATTTAAATTTTTTTTTTATTATTTTTATTATTTTTTTTTTATTTATTTTTTATATTATTTTTTTTTTTTAATTTTAATATATTCCCAAAAAATTAATAATTAAAAAAAAATAAAAAAAAAAAAATTTTAAAATTTTTTTAAATATTTTTTATATTATTATTTTTATTATTTCATTATTTTTTTTATTTTTAATTTAAAAATAATTATTTTAACGAATAAAATTTAATAAAAAAATTTTTAAATAATAATAAAAATTATTTTTTATTATTGTTATTATTTATTTTATTTATTATATTGTATTTTTTATATGATAAATTAAAAGATTATAATGCAATAATTAATAAAATGAAATTTAAAAAAAAATAAAATTTTTTAATTAATATGAAAAAGATATAAGATGATAAAAGTAATATGTGATAAAACGAAAAAAGTATTAAAATAAAAAGGTAAAACGGAATTTTTCCAAAAAAAAAAAAAAGGAAAAAAAAAAAAAAACCAAAAGCGCCAAAAAAGAATTGGCCTTTTAGGTAAAAATGAAATTTTTTCCATTCATTAATTTGGCAATAAAGAGTAAAATGAAATAATAAAAAAAAAAAAAAAAAAAAAAAAAAAAAAAAAAAAAAAAAAAAAAAAAAAAAAAAAAAAAAAAAAAAAAAAAAAAAAAAAAAAAAAAAAAAAAAAAAAAAAAAAAAAAAAAAAAAAAAAAGAGATTGGAAAACATTTGATGATTATTAATATTATTACTATTATCATTATTATTATCATTATTATCATTATTATTATTATTATTATTATTATTATTATTATTAGTTATTATTATTATTATTATTATTATTATGTATTATTATTATTATTGTACTTTAATTATTAGTATTATTGCCAAAAAATATATTATAACTGTAATAATAACAATAATAATAATAATAAGTATAATTATAATAATACTAATTGTTATAATATTGTTATTAATATTATTATTGTTATTATTATCATTATTATTATTTTTACTGGTAGATAATTGTAAAAATAATTGTATAAAAAGTAATAATTACAGTAATAACGATATAATTGAAATAATGATATAAATAATGATTATAAAACGTTATTATGTTATTATTTTTGTATTACTATTACTATTATTATTGTAGTTGTTATTAGTATAGATGTAAAAATATATATTATAACTGCAATAATTGCAATAATAATGATAATAATTGCAATAATGATGATAATAATTGCAATAATGATGATAATGATGATGATAATGATGATAATGATGATAATGATGATGATAACGATAATAATGATGATAATCATGATAATAATGATGATAATAACAGGAATTGTGTCCATATATAATAAAAAAAAGGTAAAAGAAAAAAAATCCCAAAAGTCGAAAAAGCGGCAAAATCTAGCGAAATATAGCCTTTTGAGAGTAGACTCCAAAATGACGTTTTTCCATTCATTTGATGATTCTGGCAATTATTAGGGTAATAATGATAATAATTACCAGAATTCTATTAATCATGACAATAATGATGATAAAAGTGAGAATAAAGAGAATTTTGGATAACATTTGATGATTATTAATATTATTACTATTATCATTATTATTATCATTATTATCATTATTATTATTATTATTATTATATTATTATTACTTAATTATTAGTATTATTGCCCAAAAAATATATTATAACTGTAATAATAACAATAATAACGATATTAATTGAAATAATGATATAAATAATGATTATAAAAACGTTATTATTGTTATTATTATTGTTATTTCTATTATTATTGTAGTTGTTTTTAGTATAGATGTAAAATTATATATTATAACTGCAATAATTGCAATAATAATGATAATAATTGCAATAATGATGATAATAATTGCAATAATGATGATAAGGATGATGATAATGATGATAATGATGATAATGATGATGATAATAACAGGAATTGTGTCCATATTAAATAAAAAAAAGGTAAAAGAAAAAAAATCCCAAAAGTCGAAAAAGCGGCAAAATCTAGCGAAATATAGCCTTTTGAGAGTAGACTCCAAAATGACGTTTTTTCCATTCATTTGATGATTCTGGCAATTATTAGGGTAATAATGATAATAATTACCAGAATTCTATTAATCATGACAATAATGATGATAAAAGTGAGAATAAAGAGAATTTGGATAACATTTGATGATTATAATATTATTATATTAATCATTATTATTATATATTATCATTATATATTATTATTATTATTATAATAATATTATTAATTTTATTATTATTATTTATTATTATTATTATTTAATTTTATTAGTTTATTGCAAAAAATATATTATAACTGTAATAATAACAATAATAATAATAAGTTAATTAAATAATATTAAATATAATTATTGATATAATATTATATTGTTTATTATTTATTATTATTATTTATTTATGGTATGTTAAAAAATTGTTAAAACTAATAATTCATAACAGTAAAATTCAATAATGATAATTAATTAATGAGATAAATAATGATATAAAAAGTATATATGATATTGATTACTATATATGTATTGTAAATGATGAAATAATAAATTGGTCCATAATAATAAAAAAAAGGTAAAAGAAAAAAAATCCCAAAAGTCGAAAAAGCGGCAAAATCTAGCGAAATATAGCCTGAGAGTAGACTCAAAATGACGTTTTTCCATCATTTGATGATTCGGCAATTAGGGTAATAATGATAATAATTACCAGAATGTCTATTAAATCATGACAAATAATGAGATAAAAGTGAGAATAAAGAGAATGATAACATTGATGTTATTAATATTATTGCATTATTAGTAATATATAATTATACATTATATTCATTATTATTGATATTATTATTATAGAATATTAAATTGATTATTATTATTATTATATTATATTATATTATTACTAATTATTAGTATTATTGCCAAAAATATATTATAACTGTAATAATAACAATAATATAATAATAGTATAATATAATAATATAATGTTATAATATTGTTATTAATATTATTATTGTATTATTATCATTATTAATTATATTACTGGTAGTATAATTTAAAAATAATTATTATAACAGTAATAATTACAGTAATAACCGATATTAATTGAAATAAGATATAAATAATGATTATAGAAACGTTATTTATGTATTATTATTTTATACATATATTATTTTAGTTGTTATTAGTTATGATGTAAAAAATTATAGATAACTGCAATTAATTGCAAAATAATGAAATAATTGCACTAATGAGATAAATAATTGCAATAATTGAGATAATTGATTAGATGGACTATGATGATAATGATGATAATGATGATGATAACGAAAAAAGATGATAATCATGATAATTAATGATGAATAATCAACAGGAAATTGTGTCCATATATAATAAACAAAAAAGGTAAAAAAAGAAAAAAAATCCCCAAAAGTCGAAAAAGCGGCAAAAATCTAGCGGAAATATAGCCTGTTGAAGGAGTAGACGCAAATGACGGTTTTTCCATTCATTTGATGATTCTGCAATTATGAGGGTAATAATGAAATACTTACAGAATTTATTTACATCATGACAATAATGATGATAAAAGATGAGGAATAAAGAGAATTGGGATAACATTTGATGATTATTAAGATTATTACTATATCATATATTATCATTATTATCATATTATTATCTTATTTATTATTATATTATTATATTCGTATTATTATTATTATTATATATTATTATTATTATTATCATCTAATTATTATTACTTAATATTATTATTATTGCAAAAAAATATATTATAACGTAATAATAACAAGAAATCTAATAATTAGTATAATTATAATAATTAATAATGTGATAATATGTTATTACTATTAGTATGTTATTATATCATTATTATTATTTTTTACGGTAGTTATTGTAAATAATTATTAAAAACCGTAATAATTACACAGTAATAACGCTATTAATGAAATAATGATATAAATAATGATTATGAAACGTTATTATGTTATTATTAATCGTTATTACTATTATTATTGTAGTGTTATTAGTATAGATGTAACATATAGATTATAACTGCAATAATGACAATCTAATGATAAATAATTTTTTACAATAATGATGATAATAATTGCAAAATGATGATTAAATGATGAGATATGATGATAATGAAGATATGATGGATGAATAAACGAAAGAATGATGGATAATCATGATAATAATGATGAAATAACAGGCAGTGTCCTATATATAAAAAAAAGGTAAAGAAAAAAAAAATCCAAAGTCGAAAAAGCTGGCAAAATCTAGGGAAATATAGCCTTTGGAAGTAGAGCCAAAATGACGTTTTCCCTTCATTGATGCATTCTGGCAATTATAGGGTTAATATGATAATAAGTACCAGAATTCATAATAATGACAAATATGATGATAACGGAGAATAAAGATGGAATTTGGATAACATTTGATGATTATTAATTATATTACTTTATCATGTATTATATCATTATTTATCATTATCTTATTATTATTATCCCAGTATTATTATTATTATTACTTAGTTCTTATTATTCTTATTAGCTATTATTATTATTATTATAATTAGTATTAGTACGTAAATTATTATTAGTTATCTGCAAAAACTATTTATAACCGTAATAATAAAAAATAATAATAATAATTAGTATAATTATAATAATAATAATTGTTATAAATATGTATTAATGATTATTATTGTTATTTATTTTCATCTTATTATTTTTACTGGTAGTATAATTGTAAAAATAATTAAATAAGCAGTAATAAATTACAGTAATAACGATTAATATTAATCGAAATAAGATATAATAAGGATTATAAAATACGTATTATGTATATCTATGTTATTACTATACTATTGTAGTTGTTAATTAGTATAGATGTAAAAAGTATAGATTATAAACGCAATAATTGCAAAATAATGATAATAATTGCAATTAATGCTGATAATAATTGCAATAATGAGGGTAATGATGATGATATGAGTAATGATGAAATGATGATGATAACGATAATAATGATGATAATCAGATAATAATGATGATAATAACAGGAATGTGTCATTATATAATAAAAAAATGTCAAAAAGAAAACCAAATCCCAAAATGTCGAAAAAGCGGGCAAAAATCTTCTAGCCGAAATATAGCCTTTTGAAGGTAGACTCCCAAATGACGTTTTTCCTTTAATTTGATGATTATGCACTTATTCGGGTAATATAGTAATCACTTACCAGAATTATATAATCATGACAAATAATGATGCGTAAAAGTGAGGAATAAAGAGAATTTGGATAACATGGATGACTATCTAATATTATTACTATTTATCATATTATTAATGATTCACATATAGCATTATATATTAGTATTATTTATATTATAGTACGTATTATAGTTTATAGTAGTATATTATGATTATTATAGTTATATTACGTTTTAATTAGTATTAATTATTGCCAAAACAAATATGATTATAACATTTAAAATAACACATAATAATAAAAATTAGTATAATATAATAAATAATAATTGTTATAATATTGTGATAATATTATTATGTTTTATCTCATTATTATTATTTTTACTGGTAGTATAATGTAAAAATAATTATTATACAGAAAATTACATTAAATACGATATAATTGATAATATGATTAAATAATGATTTATAGAAAAACGTTTATTATTGTTATTATTAGTGTTAGTACTATATTATTGTAGTTGTTATTAGTATAGAGGTAAAAAAATTATAGATATAACTGCACTAAATTGCATAAGAATGGATAAATAATTGCAATAATGATGATAATAATTGCAATAATGATGATAATGATGATGATAATGATGATAATGAGATTAATGATGATGATAACGAAATAATGATGATAATCATGATACTAATGATGATATAACAGAATTGTTGCATTCAATATAATAAAAAAAAGGTAATAAAAGAAAAAAAAATCCCAAAAAGATCGAAAAGCAGGCAAAATCTAGTCGAAAAGTATAGCCTTTTGAGGAGTAGACTCAAAGTGACGTTTTTTCAATTTCATTGATGGATCTGGCAATTATAGGTAAAATGATAAATAATACCAGAATTCTATTAATCATGACAATAATGATGATAAAGTGAGAATAAAGAGGGAAACTTGTATAACATTGATGATTATTAATATTATTACGATTATCATATTATATCATTATTATCATTATTATTAATTAGTTATGATTATTATTATTAGTTATTATTATATATTATTACTATTATATTATATTATGATATTTATTACTTTAATTTTATTATTATTGCCAAAAAATATAGTATAAATGTTATTAATAACAATAATAATAATAATTAGTAACATATAATAAAAATAATGTGTTATAATATTGTTATTAATATTATTATTGTTATTACTTATCATTATTATTATTTGTTTACTGGCTAGTATAATGGTGAATAAATATTATATAACCGTAAAATTTACAGTAATAACGATATAATGAAATAATGATATTAAATAATGCATTATAGAAAACGTATTATGTTTAGTATTAATGGTTCTTACTATTATATTGTAGTTGGTATTAGTATAGAGTAAAATTATAGATTATCAATGCAATAATTGCAATAATAAATGATAATAATCTGCCCAATAATGATGATAATAATTGCAATAATGATGATAATGATGATGATAATGATGATAATGATGATAATTGATGATGATAAACGATAATAATGATGATAATTCATATAATAATGGATGATAATAACAGGAATTGTTACATATATAAAAAAAAAAAGGTAAAAGAAAAAAAATCCCAAAAGTCGAAAAAAGCGGCAAAAATGCTAGCGACATATGCCTTTGATAGTAGACTCCAAAATGACGGTTTTTACATTCTATTGATTAGATTCTGGCAATTATTAGGGTAAATAATGATAATTATAACCAGAATTCTATTAATCATGACAAAATGCTGATAAAAGGTAGAGAATAAAAGAGAATTGGGAGGATAACATTTGATGATTATTTAAGATTAGTACTAATTATCATTTATTATATCATTATTATCATTCATTATTATTATTATTATATTATTATCTTATTATTATATAGTATCTCTATATTATTATTTATTTATTATTATATTATTACTTTAATTATAGTATTATGCCAAAAAAATAATTATAACGGTAATAATAACAATAATAATAATAATTAGTTATAATATAATAATAATTTAATTGTTAAATATGTTTATAATATATTATTGTTATTTTATTATCAATTATTAGTTTAACTGGTAGTTTAATTGTTAAAAAATAACTTATTATAACAGTACATTAAATTACAGTAATAACGATATTAATTGAACTAAGATATAAATAAGAGTTATAGAAAACGTTATATTGTTATATTATTGTATGACTATTATTAGTGTAGTGTTATTAGTATAGATGTAAAATTATAGATATCACTGCAATAATTGCAATAATAATGATAATAATTTGCAATAATGATGATAATATGCAAATGATGATAATGATGAGATAATGATGATAATCGGTAATGATCGATGGTATAACGATAATAATGATGTAATTCATGATAATAAGGATGATAATAACAGGAATGCTGTCCAATATAATAAAAAAAAGGTAAAAAGAAAAAAAATCCAAAAAGTGAAAAAGCGGCAAATCTAGGCGAAATATAGCCTTTTGATGGATAGGACTCCAAATGACGTTTTTACATTCATTGAGGATTCTGGCAATATTAGGGGAATAATGATTAATTGAATTACCAGAATTCATTAATCATGACAATAATGTGGTATAAATAAGTGAGAATAAAGAGAATTTGGATCATTTGATGATATTAATATTATTAATATTATCATTAGTATTATCATTATTATCATTATTATTATTATTATTTATATTATTATTCTTATATTATTAGATTATATATATGTATTATTGTTATTATTTCATTATTATTTACTTAATTATTATTGATTAATGCCAAAAAATATATTATAACTGTAATAATAACAATAATACTAATAATAGTATAATTATAATAATAATAATGTATAATACTGTTATTAATATAGTATGTATCTACTTATCATTATGATTAGTTTTATCGGTAGTATAATTGTGATAAATAAATTTTTATAACAGTAATAATTACCAGTAATAAACGATATTAATTGAAAATAATGATATAAATAAGATTATTAGAAACTTTATATTGTTATTATTAGTATTACTATATATTGTAGTTTGTTCATTAGATAGATGTAAAATTATAGATTATTAAACTGCAATAATGCAAAATACTGCTAATAATGCAATAATGATGATAATCAATTGCAATAATGATGATAATGATGGATGAAATGATGGTTAATGATGATATGATGATGATAACGATAAAATAAATGATGATAATCCATGATAATCAATGATGAATAATAACAGGAAATTTGTTCCATATATAATAAAAAAAAGGTAAAAGAAAAAAAATCCCAAAAGTCGAAAAATCAGGGCAAAAATATAGCGAAATAGACCTTTGTGAGAGTAGACGCCAACATACGTTTTTTCCATTCATTGATTGATCTGGCAAAAAAACAATTATTAGGGTAATAATGAGAATAATTACCAGGAATTCTATTAATCATGACAATAATGAGATAAAAGTGAGAAATAAAGAGGAATTTGGATAACATTTGATGATATTAATAGTATGTTACTATTATCATTATTTATCTTATTATCATTATATTATATTATTATTATTATTATTATTATATTATTATTATTATTATCTATTATTATTATATTCATATCATTATATTATTATGATGACTTTAATTATTTATTATATGCCAAAAAAAGATATAAACTGTAATAATACAATAATATAATAATAGAGTTAATATAATTCATTGTTATCATAATTGTTACACTTAATTATTATTGTTATTATATCATTATTATATTTTTACTGGTAAGTAGAATTGTAAAAATATTATTATAACAGTAATAATTACAGTAATAACGATATTAATTGAAAAAATGAATAAATATGATTATAGAAACGTTATTATGGTTTATATATTGTTATTACTATAATATTGTAGGTGAATAGTATATGATGTAAAAAATTATAGATATAAACTGCAATAACTTGCAATAATAAATGATAATAAGCATAATGAGATAATAATTGCAAAATGATGATACGAGCTGATAATGATGATAATGAGATAATGATGATGATAACGATAATAATGATGATAAATCATGATAATAATTGATGATAATAACAGGAATTGTGTCCATATATAAAAAAAAAAGGTTAAAAGAAAAAAAATCCCAAAAGTCGAAAAAAAGCGGCAAAATCTAGCGAAAATATAGCCTTTTGGAGAGTAGACTCCAAAATGACGTTTCCATTAATTTGATGATTCTGGCAAGTATTCGGGGAATAATGAGTAATAATTACCAGAATTGATATCGAATCATCGACAATAAATGATGATAAAAGTGGAGAATAAAGGAGGAATTTGGTAAACATTGAGATTATTAATAGTATTACCTATTATCATATTATTATTCATTATTACATTTAGTATTCTTAGTTAGTATTCTTATTATTATTATTTATTATTATTACTATTATTATTCTTATTAGTATTATAATTATTATTATTATTACTTGAATTTATTATATTAGTGCCAAAAAATATATTTACTAACTGTATATAAAAATAATAATAATAATTAGTACTAATTATAATATAATAATGTTTAGAATATTGTTATTAAGCTTATTATTGTTATAATTATCATATTAATTATTTTTACTGGTAGTATAATTGTATAAAATAATTATTATAACAGTAATAATTCCAGTCATAACGATATATTGAAAATAATGATATAAATAATGATATAGGAAACGTTATTATTGTTATTATTATTGTTATTACGATTATTATTGTAGTTGTTATTAGATAGATGTAAAAGTATAGATTATAACTGCAATAATTGCAATACTAATGATAATAATTGCATAATGATGATAATAATGCAATAATGATGATTAATGATGATGATAATGATGTAATGATGATTGTAGATGATCAACGATAATAATGATGATATCATGATAATAATGAGATAATAACAGGAATTGTGTCCTATATAATAAAAAAAGGTTAAAAGCAAAAAAATCCCAAAAGTCGAAAAGCGGCTAAAATCTAGCGAAAATATAGCCTTTTGGGAGTAGGACTCCAAACATGACGTTTTTTCCATATGTGATGATTCTGGCAATTATTAGGTTTAATAATGCTTAAATATTACCAGAATTATATTAATCTGACGAATACTGATGACTAAAAGTAGAATAAAGAGGATTTTGGATAACAATGATGATTATTAATATATTTACATATTATAATATTATTATAATCATTATCATTATTATTATTATTATTCTTATTATATACTTTAATTATTATTATATTGCCAAAAAATATATTATAAACGTAACTAATAACAATAATAATAATAATAGTATAATGATAATAATAACAATGTAATATTGTTATCTGAATAGTATTATTGTTATTATTATTATATTATTTATTTTTACTGGTAGTATAATGGAAAAATAATTATTCTATAACAGTAATAATATACAGTAATAACGATATCATTAATTGAAATAATGATATAAATAATGATTATAGAAAAAGAAACTTTATATTGTATTATATTTCGTTAATAACTATATTATTGTATTGTTATAGTAAGATGTTAAAATATAGATTATAACTGCAAATAATTGCAATAATAATGATTAATAATTGCAATAATGATTGACTAACTCAATTGCACTATTGGATGATACTGATTGATGATAAGATGAAATGATGATAAATTGATGATGATAACGAAATAATGATGATATCATGATAATTAATGATGAAATACAGCGAATTGTGTCAATATATAATAAAAAAATGTTAAAATAAAAAAAATCCAAAAAGTCCGAAAAAGCGGCAAAAATCTAGCGAAATATAGCTCTTTGAGAGTAGACTCCAAAATGGACGTTTTTATCCATTCATTTGATGATCTGGGCAATTCTTAGGGTAATAATGATAATAATTACCGAATTTTCTATTAATCCAGGCCAATACTGATGATAAAAGTGAGAATAAAGAGAATTTGGATAACATCTTGATAGGATATAATATAATTATATGATTATTATATATTCATATATCATTATTATTATTTTAGTATTATTATTATTTATGATGATTATGATTATTATTATCAATTATTAATTATATATATTATTATAATTACTTTTAATTATTATTATTATTGCCAAAAATCTATTACATAACTGTAAAATACAATAAAATAATACTTAGTATAATTATAAAATAATAATTGTTATAATATTGTTATTAATTATTAGTATTGTTATGTACAATTATTATTATTGTTCTACTGGTAGTATAATCTGTAAAAAATAATATTATAACAGTAATAATTAAGTAATAACGATATAATTGAAAATAATGATATAAATAATGATTATAGAAACGTTATTATTGTTATTATTATGTTTATTTACTATTATATTGTAGTTCGTTATTAGTATAGATGTAAAAAATTATAGATTCTAAACTGCAATAATTGCCAATAAATAATGATTAATTAATTGCAATATACTGATGATAATAATTGCAATAATGATGATAATGATGATGATTAAAGATGATAATGAAGCTAAGATGATGATCACGATAAATTAATGATGTAATCATGATATAATGAGAATAATAACAGGAATTGTGTCCATAATAATAAAAAAAAAGGTAAAGAAAAAAATCCCAAAAAGTCGAAAAAGCGGCAAAAATCTAGCGAATATAGCCTTTGAGAGTAGACTCCCCAAAAAGACGTTTTTCCACCTCTGTGATGATCTGGCAATATTGGGTAATAATGCTAATAATTACCGAATTCTATTAATCATGACAATAATGATGATAAAGTGAGGAATAAGAGAAATGGATAAACATTGTGTATGATTATTAATATTATTACATTATCAGTATTATTATCATTATTACATTATATTATTATTATTATTATTATTATTATTATTATATATTACTTTATTATATAGTGTATTATTCTTAATTAATTATTATTATTATTGACTTTAACTTATTATATTATGGCCCAAAAAATACATTATAACTGTAATAATAACAATAATAATAAATTAGTATTAATTATAATAATTAAGAATGTTTATAATTATTGTTCTTAATATTATTATTGTTATTATTAATCTTATTATTATTTTTACTGGTCAGTATCATTGTAAAAATCATTATTATACAGTAATACTTACAGTAAATAACGATATTAATTGAAATAATGATATAAAATATGATTATAGAAAAACGTTATATGGTTATTTATATTGTTAGTATTATTACATTGTAAGTGTTATTCAGTATAGAGTAAAATTATAGATTATAACTGCAAAATTGCAATAATAATGATAATATCTTGCATAATGATGATAATAATTGCAAAATGTATGATTAATGATGATATAATGGATGATAATGATGATAATGATGAGTAAACGATAATAATTGATGATAAATCATGATATAATGAGTACATAACAGGAAATGTGTCCATAATATAAAAGGTAAAAGAAAAAAACCCAAAAGTCGAAAAAAGCGGCAAAAATCAGCGAAATAAGCCTTTGAGAGTAGACTCCAAATGACGTTTTTTCCACATTTGATGATTCTGGCAAGTATTAGGGTACTAATTGATTAATAATACCAGAATTCTATTAATCAGGACAATACTGATGATAAAAGTGAGAATAAAGAGATTTGGATAACATTGATGATTATAACTATTATTAACTATGATCATTATTATTATCATATTATCATTAGTATTATTATTATTATTATATTATATTATTATTATTATTATTTATTATATATTATATATTCATTATTTAATTATATATGATTACTTCTAATTATTATTATTATTTGCCAAAAAATGAAGAACGGCAATAATAACAATAAGAATAAAAATTTAGTATATTATAATAATAATAATTGTTATAATATTGTTTATTAAATATGATTATGTTAGTATTATCATATTATTATTTTTCTAATGGTAGTATAATTGTAAAAAATAATTATTATAAACAGTAATAATTACAGTAATAACGATATTAGATTGAAATAATGATATAAATAAGATTATAGGAAACGTTTGTTGTTAATTATTGTTTATTACTATATTATTGTAGTTGTATTAGTATAGATGTAAAAATTATAGATTATAAAGCACCAATTGCAAATAAGAATGATAATCATTGCAATAATGTGATAATTAATTGGCAAAATGATGATAATGATGATGATAATGCATGATAAGGGATGATAATGATGATGATAACGAGAAATAATGATGATAATCATGTAATAATGATTGTAAATAACAGGAATTGTGTCCATAGATAATAAAAAAAAAAAGGAAAGAAAAAAATCCCCAACCAGCGAAAATAAGCGGGCAAAATCTTAGCGAAATATAGCCTTTGAGAGTAGACTCCAAAACGACGTTTTTTCCATCTATTGATGATTTGGCAATTTATTTAGGGTAATAATGATAATAATTACCAGAATCTATAATCTGACAATAATGATGATAAAAGTGAGAATAAAGAGAAGTGTTGGATAAAATTTGATGGATTATTAATATATTTACGATATCATATTATTATCATTATTATCATTATTATGATATTATTATTATTATTATTATTTTTTTTGATTTAGTATTATGATCATTATTATTCGATATAATTATTATTATATTATATTTATATTATTATACTGTAACTGATATCATATTGCCAAAAAAATATATTATACTGTAATAATAACAATAATAATAAATAATTAGTATAATTATAATAATGAATAATAGTTATAACATTGTTATTAATATATTATGTGTATTATTACATTATTCATTATTTTTTATGTGTATAATTGTAAAAATAATTAGTAAACCGTAATAAACAGTAATAACGATATAATTGAAATAATGATATAAATAATGGATTATAGAAAACGTTATTATTGTTATATTATTGTTATTCACTATTATTATGTGTGTTATTCTTATAGATGTAAACATTATAGATTATAAACTGCATAATGCAATAATAAGGAAATAATTGCAATAATGATGATCAAAATTGCAATCAATGTGAGTAATGATGATGATAATGATGATATGATGATAATGATGATGATAACGAAAAAATGATGATACTCATGATATAATGGTTTTTTTTTTGTTAATGATAATAACTAGGACTTGTTGTCCATTATATAATAAAAAAAGGAAAAGAAAAAAATCCCAAAAAGTCGAAAAAGCGGCAAAATTCTAAGCGAAATATAGCCTTTTGAGAGTAGACCCAAAATGACGTTTTTCCATCATTGAAGAGGGGGTATTCTGGCAAATTAGGGTATAATGATAATAATTACCAGAATCTATTAATCATGACAATAAGAGATAAAAGTGAGAATAAAGAGAATTTTGGAAAACATTTGAGATATAATATTATCGACTATTATCATTATATTATCATGATTATCAGTATATTATATAGTTATATAAGTAATATTATATCGATTATTATTATTATTATTATTATTATTATTATTAGATTATTATTATTCACTTAATTAGTATTAGTATGCAAAAAAATTATATTATCACTGTAATAATAAACAATAATAATAATAATTAGTATAATTAATAATAATCATTGTTATACTATGGTTATTAATAATTAATTGTTATATTTATCATATTATTATTTTTACTGGCTAGTATAATTGTAAAAATAACTTATTAAACAGAATAATTACAGTAATACGATATTAATTGAAAATAATGATATAAAATAATGATTATAGAAACGTTATTATTGTTATTATTATTGTATACGTATATTATTGGAGTTGTTATTAGTATAGATGTAAAAATTTTAGAATTATAACTGCAATAATTGCAATAATAATGATACTAATTGCACTAATGATGATAATAATCGCAATAAGGATGCTAATGATGATGATAATGATGATAATGATGATAATGATGATGAACGATAATAATGATGGACAATCATGATAATAATGATGATAATAACGGGAATTGTTTGTACCATATATAATAAAAAAAAAGGTAAAAGAAAAAAAATCCAAAAGTCCGAAAAAAGCGGCAAAATATAGCGAAATAAGCCTTTGAGAGTAGACTCCCAAATGACGTTTTTTTTTTCCATTCATCTGATGATTTCTGGCAATTTTATAGGGTTAATAATGATAATAATTACCAGATTCTAGTAATCATGCCAATCAATGATATAAAAGTGAGATAAAGAGAATTTTGGATTAACATTTGAGATGATGAATATTATTACTAGTATCATTAATTATTATCATTATTCTCATTATTAGTATATTATCTTATTATTATTATTTATATATTATTATTATATTATTATTATTATTACTTATTATTTATTCTTTATTTAACCGGTTAATTATTATTATTAGTTGCCAAAAAAAATTATATATAACGTAATAATAACAATAATAAATCGAATAATTAGGAAATTATAATATAATACTCTGTTCTAAATATTGTTAGTTAATATTATTATGGTTATTATTATCAATTATTATATTTTTTTATCCGGTAGATTCATTGTAAAAAATATTATGATAACAGTAAAATTACAGTAATAACGATATCTAATTGCAATAATGATTAAATTAATGATTATAGAAACGTTATTATTGTTTATTATTATTTGTTATAATATGATTATTGTAGTGTTATAGTATAGATGTTAAAATATAGATTATAACTGCATATAATGGCAATAATAATGAGAATATTGCAATATGATGATAACTAATTGCAATCAATGATGCTAATGATGATGGTTGGGAATTAATGATGATAATGTGCTAATGGGGGGGGGGAATTGAGTAAAAACGAAAATGATGATAATCATGATAATAATGATGTAATAAACAGGAATTGTGTCCATATATAATAAAAAAAAAGGTAAAAGGAAAAAAATCCCAAAAGTCGAAAAAAAAGCGGCAAAATCTAGCGAAATATAGCCTTTTGAGAGTAGAACTCCAAAATGACTTTTTTCCATTCATTTGATGATTCTGGCAATATAGGGTAATATGATAATAATTACCAGAATTCTATTAATCATGACAATAATGATGATAAAAGTGAGAATAAAGAGAATTTGGATAACATTTGATGATTATTACTATTATTACTATTATCATTTATTACATTATTATTATTATATTTTATTATTATTATTATTATATTATTATAATTAATAATATATTATTATTAATATTATTATTATATTAATTGTATTATTTTATGTTATTATTCAATAATTATAATTTATAATAATAATTAAAAAAAATAATAAATAATAATAATTAAAATTATTTATTAATTATTAAAATTATTATTTATTTTATTATTTTTTTTATAATTATATAATAATATAGTTATTGAGTTAATTAGAATAAATATAATTAATAAAATTATAATAATTAAATATGATATAAATATTATGATATAATATAATGATGATATATATGATAATAAATATATATAATAATATAGAATATAATGATAATAAGAATAATATTAAAAATAAAAAATAAAGGGAAAAAAATAAAAGTGAAAAGATGAAAGTAAAAATTTTGATTAATAGGAGAAATAATTTGTTAAATAAAAAATTAAAAAAAAATAAAATACAAAATGGGAAATGAAAAATAGTTTAATAATAATTTATATTTTAACATTATATTATTTAAATTTTGTTATATTATTTAAATTTTATTATATATAAATTTTATTATTATATATTAATTATAATTATATTATTATTATTATATTATTTATTATTAATATTATATATTAATATTTATATTAATATTATATTTTAATAATAGATATTGTATAAGATATAATTATATGTATAAATTATATAATTAATAACATTAATAATATTATAAGATTATTAATTAATATGATATATAATAATTAATAAATTATATTTAATATGATATAATAATAATTATAAATATATATATATATAGAAATTATAAATATAATAATAATATAATAAAATATATAATAAATGATACTAAATGTTAAGTATGATTGAAAATTATGATATATGATGATATTAAATATGATATGATATAATATAATAATAAAAAAATATAATAGAATTGATATAAAAGTGAAATAAAGTAGAGAAAATCCGAAATAATTTTTACTCATATATATTTCAATTATTAGTATAAATATTATTACAATTATATTCATATTATTGATATAGATAAAAATTTCTAAATATTATTAACATTATTATATTAATATTATTATAATTATTATATTATAAAATTATTATTATTATTATTATTATTATTAGATTTACGTAAATAATATATATATATATAAGATTATATGTATAATATTTAATATGATTATTATATATTATTATATAATAATATATTTATAAAATAATAATATAAATAAAATTAAAATATAATATGTATATTAATAAATAATAAGTATATTAATTGATATTAATATATGATATATATGATGATAATAGATTATATGATAATTAATGATAATAAAAGAATTATTGAAATATAATAATAAATGTAATATAAAGAATTCCATAGATAATGATAAATAGTAAAATATAATTATAAATTACTAAATATATTTTTAAAAATATTATGTCATTATATTATAGAAAATTATAATAATTACAAATTTAATAATAGCAATTATAATAAAATGAATAATATTTGATAAATTGATTTTTTATTTATTCATTATTATTATATGATAAATATTAATTAATTATTATAATTAATATAATTATTATTTAATAATATTTATATATATATTATTTTATAATTTTATATATTATTATGATTTATTATATAATTAATATTTATATTTTAATTATTAATTGAAAAATAATATTATAAAGTATATTAAGTAATATAAAATTAAAATAATTATATAATATATAAATATATTATTATAATATTTATATATTATATTATTAGTTATATGATAAAATATTATTCAAATCTATAATTCATTATAATTAAAAATAATAAGATTAATAATTACAAAATAGAATTATAATATAATATAAGATATAATAGATAATAATTTAATATATATATTATTATATTATTATATATATAGAATTTCATATATATAAATAGTAATTATAATAATAATATTAAATAAAAATAATTAATAAAATATATAGATATTATTCTAATTAATTTTTATTAATATTGATATTTTATTATGTATATTATATTATAATTATTAATTATATAGTAAATGTAATAATAATATTATAAAAAATAATATAATGAATAAATTAAATATATAAAATATTATAATATTATTATTTTATTATATTTTATTATTATATATTTTATTATTATATTATATAGATTAAAAATATATAATTATAATTTGACAAATAATGATGATAATAATAATAATAGAAATATAAATAATGATATAATGATAATAATATATATAATAATTATTATTATATTATATATGATTATATGATATATAATATATAATAATGAATATGCTATATATAATAAAAATAAAAAAATAATCAAAAGTAATTATGAAAATTTAAATATGACTTATTAATAATAAAATAATTATTTAGCATATTTGAATATTAATTATTAGTATAATGATAATAATTCATAAATTATATAAATAATGATATAAAGTGATATAATTATTTATATATTAATTTATATATTAAAATTATATTATAATAATTATTTAATTAATTATTATTATTATAATGTAAATTAGTTATTATTATTAATTTTATTATTATTATATTTTATAATATATTATTTATTAATATATTATTATTTAGAATATTAATAATAATATAAAAATTAATAATAATTTATAATAATTTTAATATATAATTGTGTAATATTATATTATTATATTTTATTATATATTATTAAAATAATTTATTTAAATAATTTATTAATAATAATGATATTATTAAATATATTTAAATAATGATAAAAATGAAGTTATTAAGATTATTATAATTGTATTAATTAATGTAATGATATATAAGATTATAAATATAAATTTAATAATATTAAATAATATATGAAATTATAATATATATTGATATGATAATTATAAATATTATATAAATTAAAAGATAATAATAGTTATAATAATATATTATATTAAAGATATTATGTATATATATAATAATATATTTTATAAATAGAATTAAATTATTAATAAAATAAAATAAAAATAATAATTCAAAGTTAAAATGGATTAATTATAATAATTTGCATTATTGGATATGATATAATGATATAATTATATTAATATATGATAATATGAATAAATGAGAATAAAGAGAATTTATTATAATTATGATATTATATAATATATTAATAAATATTTATTGTATTATTTATATATTATATTATTTATATTATTATTATTATTATTATTATTATTATTATTATTACTTATATATTCATAAATTATATAATATTATAATATAATAATAATAGATAAAATAATATTATAATAATATTATTAAATATTGTTATTAATAATATTATAATTATTATGTATATATATATTGTATAAATTGATGATTAAATAATTATTATATATATAATTTAATTAATAATGATATATTCAATAATTATAAAAATTGAAAATATAATAAAAATGATATAGATATATAAAAAATTATTTAAAAATGATAATATTATAATATTAATAAGGAATTTTATAATAATATAAAAAAAAAAAAAAAAATCCAAAATTGAAAAAAAGGAAAAAAGGAAATAATTTTTTAGATATTCCCAATATTTTTCATTATTTGATATTTAATTATTAGGGTTTTTAAATTTAAAAATTTGAAAAATATTAATATAATGTTTTAATTATTTTTATAAATTTAGTTTATTTATATAAAATTAATTATTATAATAATATTAATATTATTATTATTATTATTATTATTATTATTATTATTATTATTATTTTTATTATTATTACTTTAATCATTAGTATTATTGCCAAAAAATATATTATAACTGTAATAATAACAATAATAATAATAATAAGTATAATTATAATAATACTAATTGTTATAATATTGTTATTAATATTATTATTGTTATTATTATCATTATTATTATTTTTACTGGTAGTATAATTGTAAAAATAATTATTATAACAGTAATAATTACAGTAATAACGATATTAATTAAAATAATGATATAAATAATGATTATAAAGACGTTATTATTGTTATTATTATTGTTATTACTATTATTATTGTAGTTGTTATTAGTATAGATGTAAAAATATATATTATAACTGCAATAATTGCAATAATAATGATAATAATTGCAATAATGATAATAATTGCAATAAGATGATAATGAATGATATAAATGATGATAATATGATAATGATGATATAATAAGAATATGTGTATATATATAATAATATAATAAGAAATTATCCATATATATAAAAAAGGTAAAAAAAAAATCCTATAGTCGAAAAAAGATTTTCCAAATATTATCTTAATAGAATCAAATAACTTATTACCATTCATTTATGATTATAATATATAAGGTAATAATAAATTCATAATTTATTAATATTACAATAATGATATAAATGATAATAAGAATTTGGATAATTATTATTATTATTATTATATTATATTATTATTATTATTATTATTATTATTATTATTATTATTATTATTATTATTATTATTAATTATATTATTAAATATATAATAATATATAAATTATAATTAATAATTTAATTAATATATGTATTATTGAAATAATATTATTAACTGTAATAATACATTATATAATATAGTAATAATTGATAATAATATAATTTTATAAATATTGTATTAAATATAATTTAATTATATATTAATATTATATTAGTTTTATGATAATATTGTTATATATTATACGTATAATTACAGTAATAAAATATTAATATAAAATATGATATAAATAATGATATAAAACGTTATTATTGTTATTATTATGTATATTACTATTATTATGTATTTTATTAGTATAGATGTAAAATATATATTATAACTATATTGATATATATATATTGCAATAATGATGATAATAATTGCAATAATATGATAATGATATGATATATGATAATGAATAAGATGATGATAACGATAATAATATGATAATCATGATAATAATGATGATAATAACAGGAATTGTGTCCATATATAATAAAAAAAGGTAAAAGAAAAAAAAATCAAAAGTCGAAAAAGCGGCAAAATTAGCGAAATAGCCTTTAAGTAGATCCAAAATGACGTTTTTTCATTCATTGATGATTCTGGCAATTATTAGGGTAATAATGATAATAATTACCAGATTCTATTAATCATGACAATAATGATGATAAAAGTGAAATAAAGAATTTGAAACATTGGATATATTATATTTACTATTATATATTATTAATATATTATATTATTATTTAATTATTATTATTGATTAATTTATATTATTATTATTATTACTGGTAGTATAATTGTAAAAATAATTATTATAACAGTAATAATTACAGTAATAACGATATTAATTAAAATAATGATATAAATAATGATTATAAAGACGTTATTATTGTTATTATTATTGTTATTACTATTATTATTGTAGTTGTTATTAGTATAGATGTAAAAATATATATTATAACTGCAATAATTGCAATAATAATGATAATAATTGCAATAATGATGATAATAATTGCAATAATGATGATAATGATGATGATATATGGAGAATGATGATATGATGATGATAACGATAATACAATGATGATAATCTGATAATACTGATGATAATAACAGGAATTGTGTCCAATATAATAAAAAAAAGGTAAAAGAAAAACAATCCCAAAAGTCGAAAAAGCGCAAATTAGCGAAATATAGCCTTTTTGAGAGTAGACTCCAACATGACGTTTTTTCCTTTCCATTCATTCTGATGCTTCTGGCATTATATAGGGTTAATAATGTAACAATTACCAGAATTCTAATTAATCATGACAATAATGATGATAAAGTGAGAATAAAGAGATTTGGATAAACATTTGATGATTATTACTATTATTACTATTAGCAGTATCATTAGCATTATTATTTTATATTATTATTATGATGTATGATTATGATTTTATTATTTATATATTATTATTATTATTATTATTATTATTATTATTATTTATATTAGATTATTCTTAATCATTAGTATTATTGCAAAAAATAATTATAACTGTTAATAATAACGATAATATAATAAGAAGTATAATTATATAATACTAATGTTAAATATTGTTATAATAGTATTATTGTTATTATTATCATATTATTATCTTGACTGGTAGGATAATTGTAAAAATAATTATTAGACCAGTAATCATTACAGTGTAATAACGATATTAATTAAAATAATGATATAAATAATGAATAAGACGTTATTATTGTGATTAGTATTGTTAGTTATCTATATTGTCGTTGTTATTAGTATGAGTAAAAATATATATTATAACTGCAATAATTGCAATGATAATGATAAAATTGCAATAATGATGATAATAATTGCAATAATGATGATAATGATGCATGATAAGGATTGTACTGATGATAATGATGATGATAACGATAATAATGATGATAATCATGATAATAATGATGATAATAAAGAATTGTGTCCATATATAATAAAAAAAAGGTAAAAGAAAAAAAAATCCCAAAAGTCGAAAAGCCGCAAAATCTAGCGAAATATAGCCTTGGAGAGTAGACTCCAAAATGACGTTTTTTCCATTCATTTGATGATTCTGGCAATTATTAGGGTAATAATGATAAACTTACCAGAATTCTCATTAATCATGACAAATAATGATGATAACAGTGAGAATAAAGAGAATTGGTAACATTGATGATATTACTATGTATTACTAGTTCATTATCAATTAGCATTATTCTTATTTAATTAATTGAAATTGTATTATGATTATGTCGGAGTATTATTATTATTATTAGTATATGAGTAGAGGTTTTTTTCTTTTATATTATTATTATTTATCATTATTATTAATTAGTATTATTATTATTACTTTAATCATTAGTATTATTAGCAAAAAAAGATATTATAACTGCTAATAATAACAATAATAATAATAATAAGTATAATTATAATAATACTAATTGTTATAATATTGAGTAATATTATTATTTTAGTATTTCATTATTATTATTCTTACTGGTAGTATAATTGTAAAAATAATTCTTATAACAGTAATAAGTACATTAATAACGATATTAATTAAAATATATGATATAAATAATGATTTAGAAAGACGTTATTATTGTTATTATTATTGTTATTACATTAGTATAGCTAGTTGTATTAGGATAGATGCTAAAAATACTATATTATAACTGCAATAATTGCAATGATAATGAGAAATTGCCAATAATGATGATAATAATTGCAATAATGATGATAATGATGATGATAATGATGATAATGATGATAATGATGAGGATAACGATAATATGATATAATCATGATAATAATGATGATAATAACAGGAATTGTGTTCTCAATAAATAAAAAAAAGGTAAAAGAAAAAAAATCCAAAAGTCGAAAAAGCGGCCAAAATCTAACGAAAATATAGCCTTTGAGAGTAGACTCCAAAATGACGTTTTTTTCCATTCATTTGATGATTCTGGCAATTATTAGGGTAATAATCGATATAACAATTACCAGAATTCTATTAATCATGACAATAATGATGATAAAAGTTGAGAATAAAGAGAATGTGGATAACATTGATGATTTTACTATTATTACTATTATCATTATTCATGGCATTATTATTTTATTATATTATTATTATGATTTATGATTATTATTATTATTATATATATTATATATTATTAATTATTATATTATTATTCTTATTATTATTATTATTATTACTGTAATCATTAGGCATTATTGCCCAAAAAATAGATATAACGTAAATAATAACAATAATAATAATAATAAGATAATTATAATAATACTAATTGTTATAATTTGTGATTAATATAGTATTGTTATCTTATCATTATTCTTATTCTTACTGGTAGTATAATTGTAAAAATAATTATTAAACAGTAATAATTACTTTAATAACGATATTAATCTAAAATAATGATATAAATAATGATATAAAGACGTTATTATTGTTATTATTATTGTATTACTATTATTATGAGTTTGTTATTAGTTATATATGTAAAAAATAGTATATTATTAACTGCCAATAATTGCAATGATAATGGATAATAATTGCATATCATGATAATAATTGCAATAATGATGATAATGATGATGATAATGATGATAATGATGATAAGATGATGTGATAATAATGATATAAAATTGTAATAAAGGATAATAACAGGGAATTTTGTCCATATATATAAAAAAAAGGGAAAGAAAAAAAAAAACCCAAAAATCGAAAAAACGGCAAAAAATTTGGAAATATGCCTTTTTTAAGTAACTCCAAAAAGAGTTTTTTCATTTATTTTATGATTTGGGAATTATTTAGGGGGAAATGATAAAAATTACCAGAAACTATTTAAAACATGACAAAAAATGATGTAAAAGTAGAAAAAAGAGAATTTGGATAACATTTTATGAATTACTATTATTACATTATCTTATCATTACATTTTTTTAAATTATTATTATTATTATTATTATGATTATTATTTATTATTTATTAATTAATTATATTATTATTTATTTTTTTTATTTTATTATTTATTATTATTATTTTTATTATTACTTTAATCATTAGTATTATTGCCAAAAAAAATATTATAACTGTAAAATAAAAATAATATAATAAAAATAAATTATAATAAACTAATTTTTATAATATTTTTATTAATATTATTTTGTTATTATTATCCTTATTTTATTTTTACTGGTAAAATTGTAAAAATAAATTTTTATAAAAGTAATAATTACATAATAAAGATATAATTTAAAAAAATGATATAAAATAATGATTTTAAAGACGTTATTATTTTTATTATTATTGTTATTAAATATTATTATTGTAGTTGTTATTAGATAGATGTAAAAATATTATTATAACTGCAATAATTGCAATGATAATATAATAATTGCAAAATGTGAAATAATTTCAAAATGAGATAATGATGTGATAATATGAATGATGATAATGAAATTTATAACGATAATAAGAATAATCATGATAATAAAAGATGATAAAACAGGAAAAGTGTCCCCTATATAATAAAAAAAAAGGGAAAGAAAAAAAAAAACCCCCAAAATGAAAAACGGCAAAATTAGGAAAAATTTAATAGCCCTTT
>NW_023657926.1:0-2500 GCF_015228065.2 Penaeus monodon
ATAATATATATATAGATATATTAAAATATAAAAAATGTTTGTTTGTGTTTTTTTTTTTTTTTGTTTGTGTTTTAAATAATTATATATAATTATATATATATATATATATTATATATATATATTAATATATATATATATAAATGTGTGTGTGTGTGTGTGTGTGGTATAATTTATATGTGTGTGTGTATAATATATGTGTGTGTGTTTGTGTTATTCACACCCACTAAAAACATAACACAACACACAAGCACACACACACACACACGCACACAACACACACACACACCACACACACACACACACACACACCATATATAAATATATATAGATAGGATAGAGATAGCTTAGTTTATGGGATAGATAGATAGATAGATATTTGTGTGTAAATATAAAAACCCTATATATTTTAAGTATAAAATATAGATAAGAATTAATAAAATATATATAATATATATATATATATAATATATATATATATAAATATTATATAGATATAACTCATATGTGTGTGTGTGTGTGGGGGTGTGTGTGTGTGTGTGTGTTATATCATATATATTTTAAATTATGATATATACATATAATATGTATTCATTTATTATATGTTTTTATATATAATATATTATCATATATTATATATATATATATATATATTAGATATAACAGGAAGTGTTTTCCATATATAATAAAAACAAAATCCCAAAAGTCGAAAAGCGGCAAATCTAGCGAATATAGCTTTTCAGATACACTCCAAAATGACGTTTTTTCGATTTCTTTAATGATTTTTGGCAATGATTAGGTAATAATGATAATAATTACCAGAATGGTATTCATCTTTGACAAAAATGATGATAAAAGTGAGAATGAAAAAGAAGTTTGATAACATTTGATGATTATTAATATTATTAATATTATCATTATTATTTTTTTAAATTATTATTATTATTATTATTATTATTATTATTATTATTATTATTATTATTATTGTTGTTGTTGTTATTATAATTACTATTATTATTATTATTATTATCATTAATACTTCCATTATTATTATTATTATTATTATTATTATTGCCAAAAATATATTATAACTGTAATAATAACAGTATAATAATAATAATAAGTATAATAATACTTTGATAGTCTTATAATATTATTATTATTTTATTATTGTTTTTATTAAATCATTATCATTATTTTACTAGTAGTATAATTACAAAAAAATTTAAATTATAACTTTAATAACTACAGTAATAACAAAATAATAAGAATAATGGTATAAAAAATTATTATAAAATCGTTATTATTATTATTATTATTATTATTACATTTATTATTGTTGTTCTTATTATTATAGTTACAAAAAAAATATATTATAACTGCAATAATTGCAATAATAATGATAATAAAATTTCAATAATGATGATAATAATTGCAATAATGAAAGATATAATGATGATAATGATGATGTAATGATTTATAATTGATGATAATGATGATTTGTGATAATGATGATGGTACGAAGTAAATGATGATAATCAGGATATAATGATGATATAACAGGAATTGTGTCCATATATAATAAAAAAAAGGTAAAAGAAAAAAATTCCCAAAGTCGAAAAGCGGCAAAACTCGAAATATAGCCTTTGAGAGTATACTCCAAAATGACGTTTTTTCGATTCTTTATGATTGGCAATTATTGGGTATTATGTATAATTCCAGAATGGTATTCATCATGAAAAATAATGAGATAAAGGGAGAAAAAAGATAAGTTTGATAACATTTGATGATTATTATATTATTAATATTATCTTATTATCATTATTATTATGGTTAATATTATTATCATTATTATTATTATTTATTATTATTATTATTATTATTATCTTCTTATTATTTATTATAATTATTATTATTAATACTGCTATTATTATTATTATTATTGATTATATTATTATTATTATTATTATTATTATTTTATTATTTTATTTTATTATTTATTGCCAAAAAATATATTTAAAATGTAATAATACAGTATAATAATAATAAAAAGCATAATAATAAATTGATAGTCGTGATAATATTTATTATTATATTATTATTGTTATTATTTATGCTTTTATTATTCTTACTAGTAGTATAATTGCAAAAATAATTTTATAACATTAATAACTACAGTAATAACGAAATTATTAGAATGGTAATGCTAAAATATTATTTAATATCGTTATTATTGTATATTATTGTTATTACTATTATTATTGTTGTTGTTAGTATATATTACAAAAATATATTTATAACTGCAATAATTGCAATAATAATGATAATAATTGCATGATAATGATAATAATTGCATATGATGATAAGATGATGATAATGAGATTATGATGAATAATTATTGATGGTATAATAGTAATGAATGAATAATCATGATACTATCATCATTATATATACCTCATGATTATCATCATTACTGAACTATCGTTACCATCATCATTATCAT
>NW_023657926.1:5000-12500 GCF_015228065.2 Penaeus monodon
CACCGGAATGCATTGCAGGTAGAGGTTTCAGTGCAATCTTCTTGTGTATGTATGGTAGTCTGTAGATAATAAGGATAAGGAAAATCATTTCTACATGAGGCTGGAAGACAAAACACCTTGTAGAACTCAGGGTTATGCTTGTTACACATAAACGGTAGTTGTAGTAGCCTTGACGTAAAATAATAAGGTATTGTCGGGAAATGAGAACCACGAATTTTCGAGAATGTGCACTGACCTATAATGTTATGTTTGTATAGTGGTCCCTGGAGCAAGATCGCATATTTGTGTCACTTGCCGAAGCGATAAAGTGCAAACAAATGTGCGAGGAGTGGTCCTTGCACAGTTATCTAAGAATCTGCTGGTGGATAGAAATAGCCTGGCCGTGAGGGATTTTAAGGATGAGTGATGTTGTGTTTAAGTGGGTGTTATTTGTTTTGTATGGGAATGGGTGAATGAAATAAGCCTCGAGGTAGTTCAGGGAGATTGGAATGAATACAGAGACGCGAAATTGTGAGGTAAGACTTTAGAGTAGAGTCGAACTGAATTCGTTGCTATTAGAGGAAAAAGAGGCTTAACATTAACAGAGGATATTGTGGAGAAGAGGGCGTATGCCGTAGGGGTAGGGCATGGCGGTCGGCAGACGACAAAGTGAAGAATGATAAGCCGAAGAGTAGTAAGATCTGGAAGATAAAAATCAATTAGTCTTCGTCGGCCGGAGAATAGTAACCTGTGAGCATCTTTAGAACGTCGAAATGAGACACCATATTGTTTCACCTTACTGTTATGCATTTAATGTATGCCTTGTTGTTCTTTACATTAATTACTTCTAAATGGACCTTCAAATCTAGAGCAAGCTTTGACTTAATATTGAAGTTTCTGGTTGACTTTTCTAAATACTATGGGCTCACTTCAATGTCCTTGTGGATGGCAACTTTGGGGTATTGAAATGACAGATTTTATCTCTGGAGTTAGTCAAATGCTTCTTTGTGATCTGGAGATTGACTTGTTTCTATTTAAAAGAATATTCATCATGATATCATTATATGACGGAACTTGATTTTTCATCAAAGAGGTCATAAGGGTAGTCTTTTATCCATTCCATATAACAGAAAATGTGGGGTGTCACCTAAGGGAGAATGGAATGTACTATTAATACAAGACTGGGTTGTAATAGTGATTCATCCCATATTCCGATGTCGCATCACAAGCGATCTCATTAATGAGAGGATGGAGGAGTTGAGCCTTTCTGTAATACAATTAACTTTGTGGTCGGTAATGGAGAATGTTTAACACAACTTACATTCATGATACACTTCACTTATCCAGACTTTGTTATGAAATTCCGTCCCGTTATCAGTATAAAAATGCATGGGGCTGAATAATCTTAGACAGAAGTCATGGAAAGGCAGTGCAACAACATTTGCTGATTTGTTGTGCACGGGGACTAGTTCACAAAAACGAGTGAAGTTATCAATGAGACTAAAATATAACGATTTCCATTGCGAGAAGGTTAGAAAACCTGACAATTGTTCACTAAGAGACCTCTTGAAGGCAAAGTCTGGAATGTCATATTACAATGCAGTGCGGCTGGGTCATCTGGTATTTCCTTTGTAATATGTGCAATTGCTTGCAAGACTGCACAATGCTCTGCCACTTTTGTGCTAATGAGGTGTGGAAAAAGGCGTTGCTGAATCTAAGTGAATTGCCTTATACTTACACAGGGTGGCAGCTTCTTTCGGGGGGGGGGTTCATGGAAAAGAGGAAGGATTCGACCTTCAAGAGATTCAGAATAACTACAAGTTTACGAGAATGCCTTAGCTTGTCCCTTGTCCAATCGAGATTGTATCAAAGTAGACCGTTATCATCGAGGTACAATTGACTTACTCGAACATGTCTGCTAGGGGGAGTATTTCATTCCTTTCTAAGGCTTGAATAAAGGGCCGTACAGATTATCATTACGTGCACAGCCGGATCTCGTCCTCGTGGGGGGGGGTCCCATGGGAGGTACGGCCTGAGCAGCCAAGACCGGGAGGTTAACCAATGAATGGTCGGAACGGCGACCGTATAACATGTGCAGGCCGGATCTCGTCCTCCGACGGATCCTCAACGTAGGCCGGCAGTATTACCAAGATCGGTGCATGTCAGAGATTTTCATCTTGCGGGAGCAAAGGTGGGCGAGGAGCTAGATTCAAGCAGTTTGTGAGCGTCAGAGAGGGGAGCGCATATACGTGTCGGCAACCATTTTGCTTCCTGGTAAATAAACATGGGACGTCCAACTACTGCTAGAACTTCATGTGGCGGGTGCGTCGTCCATTGAGGGGTTCCCTACCTTTACATATGGACGTGATGGGGGAATGATCAGTGTGCCTTCTATCTGAGATCCCAAGATTAGCTCTCGAAGTGACGGAGGGCCCATTTATACTTTTTAGTAGTTTCACGGTCCGTCCGTAATGATAGCGTTTCTCCGCTGAATTGAGGCGCGACTTGCAAAGCAATGGGCTGCGTTTGTCCCGAATGCCATGTTTTCCGGTGGAGTACTGCTCCGAAGCCCGAGGTTTGAGGCATCATTGGTTGAGGACAAAAGGCAGATGAACTCGGGGAAAGGCTTAAGAGTGAGCCTTAATTAATTGCGACTTAAGAGTTTGTAATGGTGGCTTTTTCCTCGTCTGTCCCCACTGCCAAATAGATCCTTTTTAGAGATGATTAAGCGGTGTCGCGATTGGACCTGTAAATCTTGAATGAACGGCTGTAAAACCTGAAAGGCCTAACATGATCTCCATTCCTTTCCTGGTTTCTACGGTGTTGGAAAGTCGCAAATGGCTTTAACTTTTTGAATCATTAGGTGGCAATTACCCTTTAGATGACAAGGTATGGCCTAAGATTCTAACTTTAGATTTGAAGAAACTGACACTTGCTGGGTTGAATAGTTTAATCCTGCATGCTAGCCTATTGAAAAACCTGATGCCATTTATTCTCGTGTTCAGAGGAGGCGAGCAATAAAATATCATTTAAATACACGATCGTTTAATTAATCCCTGATAGTCACAAGTGACATTAATCTCTAAATGTAAGAGGGATTGCAGTAAGGCCAAAAGAGGGCTACTAAAAATTCAAAGTGTCCCATATGAGGTCGAGAAGCCGTTTTATATAGGCACGCTCTCGTAGGAGCCACAGGGACTATGCAGGAAGCCTTTAGCAAGGTCATATTGACAAATCTTATTATTAGGCCAATGTCCGTGTAACAGCACTCTAAGATTACAGGAATTGGGATGGATTCTGGCACTGTTATTTTATTCAACTTGCGATAGTCGACCACTGGGCCGAAAGTATTATCCTTCTTTGGAACAGGAGGCTGTGTGATTCCATGGTGCATTCTTGGTTGAATAAGATTCATGTCCAACATTGTTTTAACCTCCTTTTCAGCCCTGTCGCTTTGGATGAGGATCTTATAACTTTGATATGTATGAAGGCTTTAGCATCGGCTCGAGGTTAATGAGTGTTGAAGCAATGTTGTTTTTCTGATAGACGTCCTTGGTTGGCAGTACGCTTGGGAGTTGTCTTTAAAAACAAGTTAATCCAAATATCATATCCTTCATAAATCAAACTTTGCTTCAGAACATGATCAGAGCTCTGCCCTCAGGGGAATATGATGTTGCAGTGGGCAGAAAAAACAGGGAGGAGCAGGTAAATCACATTCGCAGATAGGCAAGTCTGTGAATTCATAGGATATACAGGTACACCAGCGTTAATAGTCAATGGGACCGGGGTCAAATTAAATACAGCACCTGACATCCTATTTCATTAATATTATACAGGAAGGTATGTTGCAACAAACCTTTACTCGTGGCTTATCAGGTAATATCAAAGCGAGTAACCAGGAAGGAGAGTGAGGTGGAGAGAAGAGGTGACTATGGTCCATTTGTGACTTCATAGCATTGTCCATTGCGGTGTGGAAGGGTCGTATGTGCGTCCATAGGCCAAAGGGAGTCCCTTAACATACTTCTTGACCATTAAAAGTAATGCTATTTACTGCGAGGTAGAGGAAAATTCCTGTACGTATAAGAAATCATGACCCAACAAGAATTCTTCTCGACAAACTTGTGAGCAAAAAATGTCACTACCAGAGAAATGTTAATGGACTTTGGTTGCCTAAGCTGATATCTTATCTCCTGTTTATCCCACAAATGGTTGGTTTGACTCGGTTGCAAATCTAATGATAATTCGAAATTCTGCAAAGTATCCAACGGACCAAGAACAAGAAGATCCCCTGTCTAATAAGAATATGCCAGGCTTGCCATTTTAATATAATGGAAGCATGGCGACTGAGTGATAGCATTAGGGATGCAACTAATTGAGACAATGTTCTGTGTTTACCGGTATTTGTTTCCGTGGTCCTGGTGGTTTTTGGCTTTCCCTAAAACAATTGCGGTTTTGCTTGGCGTTGCCGAGCATCTTGTAGTTTTGAACTCACCTGTCTGGAACGCGACAGTGAGCCCATGGATGTGAGGGCGTGCCCATGAGAAGGGCAAGTTATTGAGTCGAATAACATGATTCAGCACCGTGACCTTTTTGGCACAACAGTTCAAACACTGATCCCTGTCCGGTGCCCGTTTGTTTACACAAAGGTTGTTATGTCTGGGAAACATGAGGTGAGTTAGACTGAGGTGGAAATGAGTCCTTATGTTCCCGTATTCTATTTGTGAGGGTGTTGTGTTTGACTGTTTGTGGTCTCGTGTCCATTGTTTGGTGACCCCGCGGGTTATGGTGCGTTGTGGGTTTGTCTTTTGGTTGTGTTGGTTTTTTGTTTTGGTGTGTTCGCCTAGTATGTGAATGCCTGCTTGACCGATACAGTGGGATCCTTCTCTCTGATGACTTGGCAAAATTCGCCGGGGTAACTTAAAGTAATCGGTATCCTCACAAGGTTCCCAAACCTTGCTCTTGTACAAAGTAAGGTAACAAAGCAACTAGGATAGATTCACCATATCGTCAAGGAGGAGACGTGATGTTCTTGACAAGATTTAATGTTGGGAGTCGACGGTTGTGACTCCATTTTGAATGGCCCCGAAGCTGATTGATAAAATATCGAATGTCTTTCTGACAAAGAAGCGGCTTTAATGATAAGTCCCAATCGCGCAAAACTGAATTGATGCTTACATCTAAGATTTGAACGAAGATCTAAAAATACTTTGAAATAACTCAACTGCGCAAATCGATGGCAATGTTCTGTGACGGCATTAACGCGTTTCGTCTTTGCTGAGGTCAACTCTCCTAAACGTTTTTTTTTCAGGCCGCGTTTACGCATTTTATTGCCAAAGAAGGGTCACTCTAGACATTCCACCTTGAATAATCAGAGATTCAACATTTTCCAAATCTCAACGGAATGGATCGAGCCATCAATTTCTGTACGATATTGAATGTCTGAATGGGGTGAAACATGCATGTTTGAGAAAGGGTTGGGAAGGTCAGGTCTGAGGGGGGTCAGTGTGGAATTAGCAGTTTGAAGGCTTAATGGGGAAGTCAGAGATAATCGGAAACGGGGCGGGAGGGAGAATGCGAAGTTAAATTATTCCAACCCGAAGAAAATTTCCCTAGTTTTCTCTGGAGATTCCTGAATATTTATAACCACTTCGGAATTCAACATCATGAATATTTGCCTCCACTACGAGGATCCCTCGAGAGAGTCCTCCAGGTATGCTACGTGCCATCTCTAGTTCCTCGCGACAGGCTCTCGGAGTTGGCAAAGCCCCATGATCTCCTGGGTCGTCCCAAAGGGCTACCTCCTCCGAGAGACAAGAGCCAACCTGATGGGCAGGGCGGTCCACAGGAACGAGCTAGGTGCCCATAAATAGCTTGATTTGCGATCTTATATATATATATATATAATATGTATATTATATATAAATATATCTATATATATATATATGTGTGTTTTTGTTTGTGTTTTTTTGTTGTGTGTGTGTTGTATGTATGTATATTTAATTGTTTATGTATATATAACACTTGTATATTTATCTATGTTGTGGTTTATGTGTGTTTGTGTTTGTGTGGTGGCGTGTGTGTGTTGTCCTTGTGTGTGTGTGTGTGGTGTGTGTTTTGTGTGTGTTTTTGTGTGTGCATTTGTCCTGTGCGTATTTGTTTTTGTATTTATTTATCATAATGTAAATATTAAATATATATATGAATATATATATATATATATATATATATATATATATATGAACATATTATACATTGTATATATATATATATATATATATATATATATATATATTATATATATGTGAACATATATATTATATAATCGACCACATTCTTGTTATCAGCGATGGAGGATCCTCCAGAACTGCAGGTTTTACCGGAGTGCCGAGTTCTGTGGCCCCGACTATAGGCTGCTTGTGGCTACCCTGCGGGTCACTCAAAACTAAGCTCCCTCCCCGTCCCTCCAGTGGCCACCTAAGGTGTTTCACTTTGAACAGACTAAAGGGAGGTGGAGTGTGCCCAGTGGGGTTCACACACGGCAGTCTCTGACCGATTCACAGAAACCAGCAACCTTCACGGACTCAGTTGCTCTGTGGGAGTTCTTCAAGCGGTAACACTCGCAGCACAGCTCAGGAGACCATTGGCGTACCGCCCAAGGACAAGGCACGAATACCATTTCCCCGAGACATTAGAGGCCACTGATGCGTGTCGCAGGCTCGCTGAATGGGAATTAAGTCTTGCGTCGTCCATGGTGCGTAGGGCTCGGACACCTACTGCTGAGAATGGACAAGGCACAGTCCATCAGTATTCTTGCTGAGGAGTCGAAGCCAATTTCTTGGTAATGACCTTCGTCCCTGCTACAAAGCCCTGAGAAAACCTAAGCTCTCATCACAGATGACTGAAGTCCGATAGCGGATGGACGGATCATCTCATATCATGTTGAGGTTCGTGAACGTGGCTGAGTATTTTGAACAGTTTACCGTGTACCCTCCAACAGTTAGCTTGGATACAACGATGGTCGCAGTGCTCTGGTGCCCGGTCCCCCGCCATCAGCGAGGAACCGCCTACCCTAACATTGGTTAGGCTGGCGATTTCCAAGCTGAAGAGTGGGAAAGCTGCAGGCATATGTGATACCCTGCTGAACTGCTAAAGGCTGGGGGTGAACCTATGGCTCGGGACCTTGCATACAGTCCTGACTGCCATTTGCAGTCTGGTAACCGATTCCCCTTAACCTGCTTGAGGGGCGTGGGTCCTCCGCTCTCTGGAAGGGAAAAAGGGGATCGTTGGGACTGTATCAACTCCGTGGCCTTACACTGGCTCAGCATACCAGGCAAGGTTCTCGCCCACATTCTTCTGAAACGGATCCGCAACCACCTATTGGAGGCACCAGAGACCGGAGCAGTCCTGGATTGACTCCTGGCAAGTCACAATATACCGTATCCTAGCGCTTCGATAATTGTGGAACGCCGGTCCTCAGTTCGGATCCGTGGGTTGCTCGTCAGCCTACATCGCACCTCAAGA
>NW_023657927.1:12388-17388 GCF_015228065.2 Penaeus monodon
TTATTATTATTATTAGTTAAAAAGCACACTAACATAATAATCACGAATGATAGTTAAGATAACAATACAAATTAATGATAAAATAATAATAATAATAATAATAATAATAATAATAATATACATAATAATAATAATAATAACTAATAATAATAATTAATAACAATAATGATAATAATGATAAGAATAAATATAATTAATAAATAATAAATTAATTAATATAATAATAATGAATATAATTGAATACATAATAAACAATAATGATGATGATTAATACATAATAATAATAATAAAATAATAATAATAAATAATAATTAATAAATAATAATAATATATAATAATAATAATAGACAATAACAATAACAATAATCATGATAACAATAATAATAATAACTGCTAATAATGATAACAATAATAATAATAATCGACAACCAATAATAAAATACTATAATAATATATTAGTTATCTTTTTTATTATTATTATTAATTATTATTATCATTATTTATTATTATTAAGTTAGTATTATTAATTGTTATTATTTTTATTATATATATCATTCTTATTAATCGATCAATATAGCCATAACTTGTAAATGAAAAAGAATAATAATGATACATACAGATAGTTATAATAATATGAAAAATAATTAATAATAATAATAATAATAATAATAATAATCAAATAATAACATAATAAAAAAATTCATGATTATAAATAACATAAAAGTACCCCCCCCCTCCCCCCCCCCCGATAACAATAATAATAATAATAATAATAAACGAATAATAATAATACTAATAATATAATAATTAATGATAACGATACATGATAATAATAATAATAATATAAGTTATTACCATGGGCTTAACAACCTCCTATAAATAACTTTACCGCAATCTTAATCTGCTGAAAAGAACCTACAGACACATGGAAGGACAAATATTTTTCCCAACGAACAAAAAGGATGTTGCAGAGGATCATACGGATGTAAAGATCAACTGCTCATAAAGAAAATGATTATCGAAAATGGCTCATACTAAAACACCAGCCATTCTAAATACTGCTTGGCTCCGCACTATAAAAAAAGCCTTTGACAGTGTGCTCCACTCTTGGACTTAAAACTCCTAGGAAGAGTCTTTCAAAAGTCTGCTCCGTTCTTAATCAACTTTTTCTTCGAATGCAGCATTGACACAGTAGGGGAGACAAATCCTTACTCATCAAACACGATGAACGGACTCTTATTTCAAACAACATGCGAATCAGATGCGAATCTCCAGGATGACCTCCTTTTTACCCTCTTTTATTTGGAAAGTAAAATTAATTATTCATGTAATATTATTCATTGTTATCATTTATTACCAATTATATTATTATTGTTATATTAATATTTTGTTAGTGTTATTGTTACTTATATTATTATTATTATATTATTATTATTATTATTATTATTATTATTATTATTATTCATCTTTGTTGCACACACAATTACATCCCCCACTCTCTCTTAGCTTCTTATCAAAACAGGGTATGGAATATAAAGACATGGACAAGAATGGCTCAAATCCAGTATTCTGAGATGGATGACTTGAAACTTTACGCTTCGAATGATGATGAAATGGAAAGGTTGCTGGAAAACTGTAAAAGATCTTCAGTGATGGCATACTAAGCATGAAGTTTGGTCTACCCAATAAGTGTGCTAAAGCAACCTAAGCAAGGAAAAATAGTGACATATATACAATACTAAAGTTAAGAATTGATACCGTAATCATAAGAATTGAGATCAGGAAGATTAGAAACCTATAAAAATTAGGAATAAACGAAGGAAACCGGGATCTTACAACAATCATAGTATGAAGAAAAAAAATAGCATGAATCCGAAGAGTAAGGTCAATCCTAAAACCGAATTAAACTCAAAGAACAAATAACAGCACTCAACACTCTGCAATACTGTGGTACAATATAGTTTAACGTGATCAGACTGGAACTTATGTGAACTCAAACAAATTGGCACCAAAATTAGGAAAAAGTAATTGACATGCAACAGAATGTTATCACCTAAATCCGGACGTGTTAGGACCGTCTGTGACGTCCCTTAGAAGTAAGTAAAGGAGGTGGTAGGGGGATGATTGAGATGATGCAGAGTTGGGATAATATCGACAAAACAAAACGATTGGTCTCTTGCAATACTTAGAGCTAACCAATGATTGGATGCTTCAATTAGTTAGAGTAACATGAATAAAAACACTCTAAAAGGCTAATCAATAATAACGGAATCCAAAAAAAAGTTTCTAAAAAGCAATTAGGTACTGAGGAGCACGAAAACATCGAATCATATGATGGCCCAACATTGGCTGCCTAAACATAAAACAAAAAAGCCAAAGAAGGTCGTCGGGACAAGAAAAACTTGAATCTAGGTGGCACATAAAGAAAAACATCTACCACGGACAGTTTGCAGCTACAAAAGCAAAAACCATTGACGTATTAGCTGCAAACTGCGACCCCAATCAGTGCTTAGAAGATCTGGACTTAAAGGGGGAAAACAGAGGGTTTTATTATGTGCAGCCCAAGACAAAGTTTGTTTACCGGAAAAACTTCAAGCTAACAGTCTTGCACAATGGCACTGAACAAAAAGTGTAGGTTTGGAAGACAAGGTTGAGACAATTGATCACCTCTTGTATCGGGTTGCTTCAATCATTAACACCCAAATGCGTACAAAAATTACCATGACTAGACGTGGGGCAAGTTACCTGCACTGGAAAGATCTGCAAACACTTTCTATCGGAGGACAACACAGGATAAATGGGTACAAAACACCATTCCGAAGCCAGTTACTGAAGGCAATGATAGATGCTACAATCTTGTGGTGGAATCTTCCAATTCACACAGATGACTACATAAGCAAATCGTCCTCCAGATTCGTCATCAAGGACAAAATAAACAAATGCTTGCCTTATCATAGATCATGAGCATACCTTCACGACAGAATGTCCTAACAAAAGTGTTCGAGAAGATATCAAAGTTATAAAAGGACTGGACAATTAGAGGTGGAATGATGTGGGCATTAAAAACCAAAACTGTGACATGTTGTTATTGGAGCTTCATTGGCCCTTATAAAGAAAAGGACGGCTAAGTTTCTTGAACATAATACCAGGGAATCCCAAAATTAGGATAGAAAATTCAAAAAACATAGTCTTAAACATCACAGCCACATGTATATCAGCAAGAGCGTTAGCAATCTGAAGTGTTCTGTGTGTGCGTGAATTGATTTGACTGGATGTTTTGATTTGTGGTTGTTCTGCATATTTTGCATGTTTTTGTTGATGTTCCATTGCCTCAAACTTCAATCACCCTAGGTCGCTGTTTGTGCCTCGGTGTTTGATTTTAATTAGCAGATCTAAGGAAACTTTTGTATAAAATAATAATAATAATAATAATAATAACAATAATGATAATAAGGATAATGATGATGATGATGATGATAATGATAATGATAATGATAATGATAATGATAATGATAATGATGATGATGATGATGATGATGATGATGATGATGATAATAATAATAATAGTAATAGCAATAACAATAATAATGATCACAATAATAGTGATAATAACAATAATAATAAAACTACTATTGATAATAACAACACAAAGAAAACAAACAAACAAAGTTTCCAGGCTGGCACTGTCGCAGCTAACGGGACTAATAAATAATCTTTATATGAATGATTGAGTGTAAGAAAAAAGTGTATGGCTATTGTGAGAATTGGCTTCAATTTTTCCAGTGGATTCCCATGTGACCTTTATGTTGAAAATTTTTGTACTTTTTGCAAACGATTATACTAATATTTCTTAGGTGCCTTAACCTTTTTTGCCAGTTTGCGAAGTAAAAGTTTATTCAAAAAAAATTTACACAAAACTCGCTTTTTTTTATCAGTTCATAAACCAAAAAAGAGTATAAGGGACATTTGAAAAGGCCAAAATTTTTTTCATGAAATCCCCATTTTTTCATTTTGAACGAGAACTTAAGCACGGGCAATGAAATTTTTTTATAACTCCCAAAAGTCCCCTAAGGGTACGGGCCAACTTTAAAAAAAAATTAGCAAAAAACCCATGAATGACTTGGGAACCCGAAAGCCTTTGTCCAGTCAAGGGGACAAAGGGGGAACAGGGGGACCAACTCCCCGGGTTTGCTATGTTCTTTTTCTTCTTGTTAAATTGTTATATTTATTATTATTTATCATTTTTTATTAAACATTATTATATTATTATTATTATTATTATTATTATTATTATTATTATTATTATTTTTATTATATTCAGTGTTGTGTGTTGTTGTTTTTTCATTATTATGTTATTTTTTATTCGTCCTATTTTTTTCTTCATATTTATATCATTGTTCGTGGTTAACATTATCATATCTATCATTTTTCACATTATTCTCACTCTTATTTCGCATACCCCACTTCTTAGTCCATAATATCTCATATCCCTCCCATGGCCTATCCCTCCGTCTAAATTGTATCTCCCAGGTTTGGCCTCTTTCACATGGGCTGACGTCCTCGCCATGACCATGTGGCTTTATCCGTATGTCTGTCTTTTCTTTTCTCACCATGACGTCACCCCAAGCTTACAATACCGAGTGTGAAAGTTATGGCCCTACATAGACTTGTATACACGCCCACGGTCTTCCCAAATCCTTGCAACCACCTGACGTTTTAAGTGGGCCAAGGGCTCGGCCACAAAAATCACGCTCCAATAAGGAAGGAGGTGAAATTACACTTCGTGCTGTGCGGCTACATAAATATGTGCACGGTTAATATCCAGGTTACATTTTTTTCTTTTTAAAAGGAAGCTAACACAATCCTTGTTTTCGTGGAAAGCGGTGCAAATTACTTCTACTTCCTAATCGTTATTCTTTAGATGGCTTTTTTAAAATAGGGACTAGCGGGATATACGAAAGACGTCAAAATACGGGTCGTCAATATGCTGTATCTATTCT
>NW_023657928.1:0-25871 GCF_015228065.2 Penaeus monodon
CCCCTCTTTTGTTCTTGCTGAACTCACCTATTTTCCCTTTTCCCTTGTCTCCTCCTCCTATTTCTCCAACACCTTTTTTTACCCTTATTATCCTTCAATTGCTTCAAAAATGGCTCTTTTGCCTGTTCATTGTGCATTTTCCTTTTCCCTTCCTCAAATGCATAGATCCTCTCCTTTGATCAAACTCCCTTTCACCCTTTAAACCCTTTTCCCCCTTTTACTAATTCCTGCGGGGTGCTCTTTTTGTTGCCCTTTTTAACCCTTTTCAAAAAACAACTATCGAAAGCACTTTGACATCTAATACATTTACCCTAATCATTAACTCATTTTTCTATCTTGCCACAATACTGTTGTATGACCTTAGATGTCTAGTACATTTTTTTTTTTAATCATTAACCATTCCTCAATCAGGTAAAAGACCTTCATCTTTGATTGATATCCTCTGCCTATGGTTTTTTTTAATTTTCCCTGGGGGGCCCAAGCTTCATTGTCTCAAGGTAGTAGTGCTTTTCTGAGATGGGGTTTGTTTACTTTTCAGAGTCAAACCCTTAGATGTGTCCCCCTCTTGGGTATTTGCTGTTGGGCCTACCAAATTTCTAAACATATATAAAAACCAACAGTTCCGCAAGCACAGTTAATTACTTTTTTTGTTCCGCTACATCTCTTGCATATGTGCCAGTTTCACATTTTTACAAATTTTTTTTATTTTCCCACTCACCTATTTATTAATCTCATGCTGAAAACCCCTTGCTTTTATTCAACTTTTCTTTTTGGCCTTTGGGGGCAATTATTAAACCCTTTTCTGAAAATGCTGACATCATTTTTTATTGCACTTTAATAAAAGAAAACCTAAATTAAGGGAAACTTTTAAATTTTTTTTCACTCTTGGGATAAGCCCGATACAAGTTATTAGATATTTTAAAAAAACAGGAAAACTTTCCATTTTTTTGCTAACAACCCCATATTACAGGGGTGGATATCAAAAACCTTACGTTAAAAGACACTGGAGGTCTTAACTGCCCTGCTGTGACCTAAGTCACGGCCTGGTTAAGGTGCCATGTCTCAGATTTAGCCGTGTGTACAGACATTTTTTCTGGTGCCATATCCCGAACTCAAGACCCCACACTATTGCAAGTCCTCATGGCATCTAATCATCAGTGACCAATCACAGCTGCTATTTTAGGTGGCTCTTCAAAAATCCTGATCAATCACAAACCAAAAATGCTCATCAGCTGAGTTGTTTGTAAAGATAATGCTGTGTCCAGTTTTGGCATAATGAAACTTTTAACTAATGTTTTTCCAGAATTAGTAAAACAGAAGAAATATGTGATTCCTTATAAAGAAACTAAGCTTATTAATGGAATGCATGAGTATCATGAAATACAGGAACAAGTATTGTATCCTCCAGAGAATAACTAATATTACAACAGTAATTTTAGCATGCTTTGAATTTCCTACCTACTGCCAGTTTAACAGATAATACTTAGAATTTTTTAAAGCCTAACTATATCTGTTCTTTTTTTTTCTTAACCTTCATGATGCTCACCCACCTCCCTAAAATGAAAATAATAATAATGAAAGTAATGATATTAACAGTATATTAACAGTAATAATTATAAAGATACAAATTTAAAACCATTACATCTGAGGCAAAGACAGTACTTATACTAGTTTTAGTGTAATCTCTTGTTTAGAGAGAGAGTGAGGTACATGCCTTTTGGCAGAAGCAACTCACAGTATATTAGAATATCACATTTGCTGTTTTACTTTGTATTCCAAGATTGGTTCATTTACACCTGATAACACTATAATTAACCAAAATACAAATTGTAAGGTTGTTTTAATAGTTCTAAGGGTGAAAAAATGTAAATTATGGTTTGCCATAACCTGCTAGGGCTGTTCTCCCCTGCCTTACTGTATGATGCCTTGACTAGTGCCAATATTGTGGGTCCCTTGCTCTGTGTATACGTTGAAGGAGCACTCAGCCATAAGCTATGGTGCCCTAAGATAATATATTGCCGTAATGTGTTTGAGTATCTAGCCCCTGCCAGATCCTCACACCAATTTTTTAGACTACAGTCATTGGGTTGAAAATCATGGGTTAACAAGTCCAGATAGAAATTAAAAGTATCAGTATAGATTGTTTTATTTTTTGAAGAGCAACAATCTTTTTAAACATTATCAGCTTCTACAAAAACAGCCTTTCATTATTCAACAAAAGCAATTTAGGGGCCACTTGAATGAAAAGATGTTCTAGTAGTTGTATTCTTGGACTTAAGTGACCTTTAACTAAATCCCACTGTTTGGCACCCTTCAATTACTCAAAACTTACCTACAAAACAGACATTAGGTCACACAGTATGCCAATCATAAAGCTGGCTAGGTTAAATTAATTCACAAGCATCAATAATAGGTCCTTTGCTATTTCTGTATAAAATCAATGATACAACTGACTAGGTCCAGTTTACTACTGAATTATCTAATGTACTAACATTTTTACATCTGCACAAAACATGGGTTTTGTTTCCTTATTTTGAATAGGAAACAAAGCAAAATCAGTGAGTAGATAAACACTAATGGCCTCATTCTAAACCTGGCAAAAAGTATTATAATTATTTTTATTGCTGTCATAATAGACCCTTTTAGGCACTGTCATTGATAACAACTTCTCGAAATTTTACACATTGTATGTTAAATGTAAAGTTTCAAAAGCTAGACTACTTTACTGAGTTTGAGAGCAACTGAATAACCATGTTAAACCTCTACCATAACAACTTTGTGTATCCCATACTATCATACAGTAGAATAATCTTTTGGGACAGTGCAGCATGAATTTCTAGCCACAGCTCCATCCTTGTTTACTTGGAAAAATAATGCAAGAGTCATTTCCTCATACCCACTGAGCTTAATCTTCCTCCAAGGGCTTTGTTCATTCATGGCAAGTCCATTCCTGTCATCCCAGCCTTCTGACGTATTTTTCATCAAAGGACATTCTCATCACCCTGGCTCTCAGTCAAATTTTTCCATTATGGCATATTCCTGTTATCCCCCTCAGTCAAATTTGTTCATAAAGTGATGATCACGTCACCCTGATCCAATGGGTTAATATTCTAACAGCTTGGTCAAACAGTTTGGTTATATGTCACTTTGCACCACAAAAGTATCATCTGCAACATTGTTATTTTAGCTACTTACAAAAATATAATTTTGATACAATACTCTTCACTTAGGAATAATACTCACAAGTTGTGCTGCCCGCTCCTCTAGCAATCCATAACTGAAGTGGTTTAACTAAAAAAAAAAAGAAAAAAGAAAAAAAAAATCATCAGTCATCAAAAGATTTAATTATTTATTATCAGAAAGAGCATAAAACATCTGTAAATGTAATTAAGGCAAACTTTATATAGCTACTACTTATTTGTTTTACATCTGCTTTTTACATAATGAAAAAGATTTATCTAAGACTTAAATTTTCCAAAAAGCAAAACTTAATATATTACAATCTATCTTACTGAGAATCAATGAGAAATAAATGCATATTTCTAAAAATCACTGCAAGGTACACACATGAAATAATTCCTCAAAACCTATGGAATTCAACCTATTCACCTTCTGCAACCTCATATATATGTATACCTAACAGAAACTAGAACATCAAGAGACAAAACATAGAGCATCAAGATTTTTGCTATCACTCTTATTATGCAAATACCCACCATTATGCTTTGGGAAGAGCAACACCTTGTATTCTGAAGAGCTGTCCTTCCTCAGTCTGAATTGGATGAACACCAACAATGGGGACTTTCCCAAGATGGCTGGTATTGCTAATCATTGGTCCACAACTTATGTCTACAAAGTTTCCCATTTTATAAACGACCACACTGTTACCTGTAGAAATATATTTTAAATAAATTAAAACTGAATTTTCAATATGAAAAGTTTACATTTATTTGTCTAAATGTGCAATGCTAACAGCTTTAAAGCAAAATCTTCAAAAGAAGACCCTAATGGTACAAGTTGTAAAGTCTAACTTTCTGACTTGCGTATATCAGATTATTTTTTATTTTACTTTTCCCCATCTACCTCTTCTCTCTCCAATAATTATCTGCACATTTTCAACAATAGTGTCACTCCATAGAGCTATAAAAATTACCAGAAGAACTTTGGGCTGCAATAAAAGGAACTTGTCGCTTCTTATACTGATTATCAGCAAATATTTTTAGGGCCAAACTAGCATCCCCCTTCAAGTCTCTCAAATCGATGACCAGCCATACCAAGCTTCACCATTTCTGCTGACAAAGAACGTAACTCATCCTGAAAAACAACAAACATCTGAATTATATTTTAGGTTAATTACATTTAAACTATGACTATTCCACACTACTGAGTCAGTACTTAAAATACACATATATAATACATAGAATCACAACAGATTCTCCATTTCTCCTTATTCAACTACAATATAAGAAAAAATGCATCCACAGTAATGGTTACCTTGGTTGGTTCCCAACTGGGGATCTTCAAGTTAACATCATATACAAAGCTCCCACTTCGCACTGTGAATATACAATAAATAAATAGATAATTTGGTAAAGACAAAAAGATAAAAAAATGAAAGCACCAAATGAAGAGGAAACAAAAGGATAAAATTCATTGTTTTCTTTTTTTCTATAAAAATGTATATACCTCATAAATACTGTACTACACAAATTCTCAGAACAGATATGTGACCACGTCATACACAAAATGCAATTGAGCAACAATATTCAAAGCCTAAATTTCCTGAATGCCTATTGAATCTTTTATAATGAATCTTGTCTTTATATGCATCAAGCTAAAAATGAAATATATATAAAAAACACTATTACTATAAAGAAAAAAAGAAAAAAGAAAAAAAATAAATCTGGGAACTTACAAATATTACCAGTAGGTAATCAAATATGTCAAGTGGATGAAAGTTGTATTCATTAGTTAAGTCAAGTATCTGAAGCCTTTTTAGTAAAGTTCATCCACTGGGAGGCACTGTCTCTATACCATTGCATAAACATTCAACACTGAATTTATTAAATTCTTTGATATACTGAAGGGAAAAATAACTTATACAATACCTGCCAAGCCCCACATATCTCAATTTTTTCTTTTACCTCCATTTGTTTTTATCTATTTTTAAACCGTACAACTTTTTCTATATACTGATCTATTTTTTTTTCCAAAGCCATTTAAACAGATGGATTTGGGCCATCTGAATAACAGAACAAGGAATACTTGAAAAATCGATTTTTTGGTTATTCTATCAAAACCTAAGCTAATGGCTGCTACTTACCATTAGGAGTAAAAAAGAACAAAGCCAACTATAAGTTGTCTTTAATGCTGACTCCAACACACTCCCAGCAAACAATGCAAAAACCCAAAATGCTTTATTGAGTAATATGGATCTTGCTGTTAAAAAAGGGGAATTTTCAGTATTAATACCAAAACAAATAAAAACTTTTGGGTAATAACTTCAAACTAAAAAAAAATATGTAAAAAACATCATAACACACAATAACATATATGGACAATGCAAATGCCTAATTTACAGGAAAAGAAAACTGAATATATGTAATATATTTCTGTCTGTCCTTGCTCTTTTTGTGTGAGATATATTTTAGTATAATAATATAGTATTATTCCTCATATCATAAAATACAACATCAAAACTCTTTTAAACACTAAGTCAATTCTCATTCCCTGTCGGAAGTGCAAAAACCGAATTGTGCAGTCCTCAATGGGTCGGTGCATATCCACACCTCCCCCCCCATCAATTTCACTGACAGATCTCTAAAAGTATTTTCCTTTTAAAGTTAAAATTTTTAAAAATATATAAAAAAAAATCCTACTTTATATAAATAAACCATTCCTGCCAGAAAAAAATGTGCTCCCCTCATTTTTTCTTTCTAAATTTTGTTGCACCAGATAGATCCCAATGCTCACCACAAAGGAGCTGATCAGTACCCGGTGCCCCCTTTCCCTTGGGTTTTTTTTTTTTTTAATGCTATGAATATTGAAGTTGTTTTTTTTTGTTTTCACATTTTGTTTAGTATAGGATTTTAAGTATACAAATGCATAAAAACAAAAATCTCTGAAAAAAGAAACAGAAAATAGGTAAAAATTGGTGGGGACTATTAATTAACCCCTAATGCTAATACAGTGATCATGCATGTATCATCATATCATCATCAGGGCAACCCGCGGGGGCGCATGGCCGCATCCACCCTTCGCTTCCAGCCCGAGGATCCCTCGGCGATCCCAGGCGGGCACAGGGCCTCTCTATTTTCCTCACAAGTCTCGTGAGCCCCCAACCCATGATCCCTAGGACGCCCCACGGTCTCCTCCACCCAGGGTTGTCTCGCAGAAAAACCGGGGGGCAGGGTCGTCCATGGGAGCAGCTAGGGGGCCATATACCCGGGTTGGCATCCCATTATGAAAGTAACAGGTCCCATCCATCTCACGGTGAAACCCGCCGGTTGGACACGTGGGTCCTGCCAACTGTCCCCCCATGATCCGGCAAAGGGACTTTTTACAAAGGCATCAGGCGCTCCAAAGGCCTGGATAGCGTCCGGTTTCGCTTCATGACAAAACGGGAAGTATAAGGCCTTTTGAAGACACGACTTGGCCTTCTCATAGGTACCGACATCCCCAAACGCTCTTGTTGACGATTTCGGGCCCCTTTTTCCAGACCATCCGTCTACTGACTTCCGGGCTGCAACCCAAAATTTGGCTACCTAAAAGGTATGAAAAACTTTCTGTGCTTCAACGTCTCGCCCAAGCATGGATCGACTGAACGGTTCCCCAAACGGGCCCCCAAAGCTAAATTTTGGGTCTTGGCCCCGGGAACCTCAAACCCAGGGGCTTCGCCTCTTCTAAATCATCAAGAGCCCCCCAAATGACTCCAAGGACTAAATAGGATGGCACTCGTCGGAAAATTAAAGGTCCGAGACCTTAATATTGCCTATTTTTTTGCTCCGCACTGTTTTTGGGGCTAGTAGCTCTGCCCATTATCCACCCATAAAAGTTTGAAGTGTGGGGGAAAGGACACAGCCTTGCCTCCCCCTAAATTAACAGGGAAAAAAGTTGACATACCCCCCCAAAACCTTTACGATTTTTCATCCATATAGAGGCTGCTATCAGGCCAAAAATCGGTCGGAATTCCCCTGAGCCTCGGGATCTCCCATAGCAATCCCGATGCCCGAGTCAAATCCCTTCTTGAGGTCGTGTAGGCTGAAGAAACCCACGCCAACTCACCGGCTTTTCCAAAATTACTCGAGCCTAGTTAACGGTCATTGGGGAAATTGCCAGGGTAAAATCCAGATGCTCCGGTCTCTGTGCCTCAGTGGGGTTGCGGTCCTTTAAAGAAAATTAGCGAGAACCTTGCCTGGTATGTTGGCAGGGGAATGCCACGTAGTTGCTCAGTCCCATCGTCCCCTTTCCCCCCTTCCGAGAGGGATGACCAGGGCCCCTCAGCGGTCAGGGGAATGTACCAACTGCCAATGGCGTCAGGACTGTATGCAGGCCCCGACCATGGGTTTCCCTCCCCAGCCTTTAGCAGTTCAGCAGGGATTCACAATGCCTGCAGCTTTCCCCTCTTCACTTGGAACGCCAGCCAAACCCTTGTTAGGGTAGGAGGTTCCTCGTGATGGGTGGGCCCCGGCACGGGCTGAGACTCGCTTGCATCCAAGCTAACTTTGGAGGACCCCACCGGGTACAACTGTTCAAAATACTCACCCAACTTTCCCGGGAACCCCCCGATCTGAGATACCCGTCCATCCCTATCGGCTGCAGTCACTGTGAGGAGGGCTTGGGGTTTTCATTTTCTCGGGCTTGGTAGGAGGGGGGGGAAAGGGCTTTACCAAAATGGCCTTCGACCTCCTACAGATTCCTATAACTGTTCCTTGTCCCTTTTCCATGTCCGAGCCTACGCACCATGGGAAAGACGAAGACTTGATTCCCATTCACCGGCCCCTTGCACAAACCTTTAGTTGGCCTCTAATGTCTCCAGGGGGATGGTATTCTGCTTTTCCTTGGGGGTACGCCATGGGCTCCTGAGCTACTTCGATGTTTCGCGCTAAGGACTCCCACGAGCACTGATCCGTCAGGTTGCTGGTTCTGAGAATCGGTAAGACTGCCGTGGGGGAACCCCGGGCACACTCCTCCTCCCTTATCTTCCAGGTGAAACACCTTAGGTGGCCCTGGAGGGGGGGGAGTTTTGAAGTGGACCCCAGGGTAGCCCCAAACTCTATGGGCGGTGCCACAGAACTCGCCCCCGGTAAACCCCCGCAGTTCTGGAGGATCCTCCACGCGTGCTGACAAGAATGTGGTCGATCTCCTTGGCCACTTACCCGTATCGCTGTCCAAGTCCACGATGCGGTTGGGCGCTGGTACCAGGAGCCAAAATCCTCATTTTTTTGGGGCCTAGCAATCCCGGAAAGGAGCTTTCTCGCTGCGGGTCAGCTCCCAGCCATGGGGCCGACAGACTCTCGTACCACTCGGTCACAGCCGGATACCGCTTGAAGTCGCCCCGAACATGCGAAGTCTCGCCGGGGGGGAATCGTCTGCCACAATGCAAATTTGGCGTAAAACCCCCTTTCCATCGTTTTATGTACATCGGTGACGTATACAGCAATAAAAGGGCATGAAGCCAAAAACATGCTTCATCTCAATGGCATGATCGCTCATCAAACCGGGGTCACCCCTCGACTACCGCAGGCGAAGTCGACTGGAATGGGTATGGCTACACCCCGGGTGGGACCATCGCTGCGGCCCGACCCGTTATGTAAACCCCCCCCCTGATCGTGCCCCTACCCCGGGCTTCTCACCTCTAGAGGGCAGCCACCTCAACTCCCAGTCGCTTTAATTCCCGCGATAGCAGAGGGAACCCTCATCCTGCCGGAGGACCGGGTGTTCCGCCCTACCCGAAAGCACGCCTGAGGGTTAAACCTCGGGGGGTCCCCTCCCGGGGGCCGCCGCCTCGCCGCCCCCCACCAAAACAGCCCCATAAAGGGGTCGGGACTGTAGACCGCCTATCCACCTTGGGGTTTTCCCCAGGGCTTTCCCCCCCAAACTTCGGGGGGGTTGGCGCCTGCCGGGGGGCAGGCGGGACGAGTAACTCTCGCTCCCCTCCTGCACCCCGCATTTTTCGGGACCCCCACCCCCCCTTACTTGTTGAGTGGGAGGGAAAACCCCCCCCCCCACATTTCCCTTTTTTTCCCTGACTTGCCAGAGGGGCATTCTGGGGGAGGGGGACGGGGGGGGCCCCCTCCCCCGACCGCCCCCCTTACCCCCGGGTGGCTAGGGGGCAGGAGTTTTGGGAGAAAACCAGAGCGTGTCCCCACCCGGGGGCCATAACTCCGTACCTCTGGGGGCCCCCTGCTGCTCCCAGTCCCCCAGATTTTAGCCTGGGCCGCAAGGGACCCCTTTTCCCATGGGGGGCCCGGGGCACTGCGAAGTCTTATGATGGAGAGGCTGTACCTGGCAGGGGAACTTATCGGGAAACTGCTCCCTGTATGTAAAAGATAATTTTTAGAAACAAAAAAAACAGAGGTCATGTATGTATTTTTTTCCCTCCCAAATCAGGGTTTTAAAATTTAAAAAACCCCCCCTACATCCTTAATCTTCATATATAATTAATCCTTTAAACCATTATCCTGGGGGTGGTTCTATAAGTCACCAGATTGGCTCACAAATACAAGTCACTTTACTAACTCTGTGCTTTAAACCCCTTTCCTTTATTTTTGAAAAAAATTTTTTTTTTTTTTTTTCAGATGTATCGTACTGTTAATAACATTTTAATTTTTAAGTTAAAAATAAATTTAAAGCCCTGAAAAGAATAAATCCTTTTTTTTTCTTTTTTTTTCTCATGAAAGGGGACCATTGGCTTTATGGGGACTGAGCATTTGTGGAGCCCTCTGGTAAACCATTCCAAAAAAAAAACATAGGGACATTCTTTTCCTGACAGCAAGTTAATAAGTACCTTTCAAAAAATGGTTAATTTTTTTTTTCCTTTTCTGTTTCCCAGTTTTCATAAAAAGTTTTTATTCAGCAACATATAGTTATGGAAGTCAATAATGGTTTTTGTTTGCCCATGAAAATGAAACTCCCATGAATGAAAGGGATAACTTCGATACATAAACATTCTTACGAAAAAAAAAAAAACAAAAAAAAAAAGAAAAAAAGAAAAAAAATTTAATTTACCTGTTTTAACACTTTTTAAAAATCTTTCCAATTTTTTTTTTTTTCAAACTTAGGACACCTCATTAAAGAACAGAACTGACAGAATCGCATTTTTTATACTTTCCCGGCACAGTTATCGGATTGAAATTTCTTGTTTATAACAAGATGCTTCTTCTGGCGGTCCAGTATTTTTACTGTTTTTCTTCTCCCATCTGTATGAAGTGCTTGCCTTTGCTTCCTTTTGAAAAGTTCAACCCTTTTTTTTTGAAGCACATTTTTGAGGGCTTTCTTGTGATAGAAACCAAAAAACATAATCCTATCAAAACATTAACATCACCTGTAGTTCTTTTTAAAAAGGGAAAAAAGTTATCAAAAAAACATTTTTTAAGAAACTATACAGTCAAATATTCTTAAAAACATGTTTCTGGGGTTTTCAAAAAATCAATTTGAATTCCTGTAAATCAAAACAAAAATTTTCTGTAAAAACACCGCTTATGATGAAATTTATAAAAAATTGAAACATTGTTTAAAAAATGCAAAATCATATATGGGGTTTTTAGTAAAAAAAGAAACATCAAAAGAAGTTGCAAACATTGAATACATTTAGTTTTCTGAGACAAATATAATTTTTACAACTGCTACAGGAACTGGGAAAAAACAATAATACACAGAAATTCAAATGGTATTGAATTCCTTGTAGACTAGTATTTACACATAATAGTCAAAAATCCCATTTTATTCAAAATATACAAAGACATGTTGATGTACATAACCTGTTTCTGAATCTTTTTTTGTTTTTATAAAATACAGCAAGAAAGTTTTGTTTTACGTACAGCATTTCCCAATTTTTGGTACAACCCTAATATAGTCTTAACCTGGGCTAGCTACCCCAAATGTGGAATAACCCAAAAATTTTATATAGTTAACTTTCAGACATAGGTTTTATTAAGCTACAACACAATAATTTCAAAAATTTGAAAGTGAAAGTTATATCTTTTTTAAAACTTTGTTTCTTTCCTGTGGGTTTTTATTTATTCAATTTTTTAAGATCCTCAAGACCCTCGTTTGGGTTGCAATTGGGTTTGGGAGCCACTGACCTAATACTATGGAAATTGGAATAATTTTCTTTACAACAATAAGTTAGGTAAATAAAAAAAATATATTGGCAAAGCTCTACAAAATGAAAAAAAGGGTGCATTATTTAGTATTTTCCCTGTTTTGTGTGATTTCCTATGCAACTTGCTTATATATACTTATTACTAAAATAAATAGATTCCATTATGAAAAAACAGGACACACACTTTCTGTTCAACCCAAGTTGCACATAGCCTTGACCAACAGATTTCTTTTTCTATACAGTGAATACTCTAGGTCTGTATTTATGAAAGGGCTTCTATTTCACTCATCTAATCATATTAAAAATCAGATATTCATGAGCATAATTTTTTTCTCAATGCTTCCGGGTTTATCTTTTACTTTTAACTGGACAGTACCTGTGTTCTGAACACATTGTAAACATATACACACCTTTCAGCATAGTACAATTTATCCTCTTATCTTAATTACAAGATTACATATAAATACTTAGATATGTTTTTCATTAGAATGATTAGTAGTTTGCTAATCAATTCCAATACGATGATACACAAGACGAAACATTTTTTATTAGCTACCTTAACAGAATGTATAACTTAATAACTAAATATTTAAATTGACATATTGTTACACACAACTGTGTTGTATATTTTATATGGACAAGGAAAAACTGTCACAGAAGATCCACCAATTTACCAAAGGGGTAATTTTGTCTTTTCTTCTCTACAAAATCCTGTTATAGTTACATCTACCTTCCACGGAGGAACACGCTTATTCTTCACCATATAGACACTGTATATACCCTATTGGCCAAGAAATTATATTTCAAGGTCAAAGTATCCTGACGTGTAATTGTTCCACCCGTCAATGAATACCAGTACCATAAATACACAGAAATGTTGTATCTAAGAACATTGCAATCACTGTTTAACAGGGGCTTTTAGTACATTGTTGGCCAAATCAATGGCATCATTAACTTGCATGCCCACTGCTAGATCAATAAACTTTATGGATCAAATAGCCCAATTCCATGCTCTCTACTAATCTCATCTATCCATAAAAAAAAATAATTCCCAAAAATTATGTAGGGTTAATTTTTATGATAAATCTAGGATAAACTGACACTGATATTCTTGTAAAGGATAACTCCACGGCAGTAACACCAGTCTAGCCACTCAGATTGTTGATAAATTTTGTAATGGGTTGGGGACTTAGTCTCGGGCAAGTGCATCCATATTGCAAAGAACTGCCTTAAGAAATCTGAGGAAATACCAGTTGATTAAGAATCACCCATTTTAAAAACACTGGCTGACCCACCTGCTGTGACTTTAAGGCCTCTCATGTTTTCTCAATTGATATTTCATTCAGTGACTGCATGAACTTAAAAAAGCCCAAAGATTGGACTCATTTCTTAATGAGACTTATCTATTAGATTGGACTCATTTCTTGATGAAAGTTATCATTTTAACAAAAAAAATGGAACTAACCATAATTTTCCGATTTTTGTTAAATAAAAAAATAAAACTGATTTTTTCTATAAATGGTTTTTTAACTGTACTAAAACTGGATAGTAGACACAAATGATGTTACTAGATGCCACAGGGTATTTAAAAAGGTTAAACTTGTTTAGGTTTTTGTTTACTCTAACTCTAATACAAACTCATATAGACTATTCAATACATTCTTGATAATACAACTGTACTCTTTTAACCCATATGCCAGATTTATGTCAAAGCATATTCTCATACTAAAGCACATTCTACAGCCTTTTCATGATAACTTTATATTTTAGTTTGGTAATTCCTCATCCTTGATGTATAAAGTACAGTGTGCCAAGGATATAAAAAATGTTTTTGAGTTTTTGCCTTGAGGTTGAAACTTGCTGTGCTCAGTGATTTTTGACTTACGTCTAACTTCCTACACACTTGTGATGCAATGTCAAGTAACCAGAACTGTCTTCGGCTCTTAATGCTCTGGCAAAGACCACCAAATCTAAAACCCACATATTCGGGGAAGAAAAAGTTTGGGACTCATTTCCTATTTGATGATAAATAACCAGTGAGGTGGGAAAATATTTGGTGAGCGCTAACAGTTACGGAGGTTGCACGGGATTGGGAGTGGGTAGAGGGGGGGAAGCCAATGTCTTCTTAACATTACTAAAGTGTGATCTTCTGCATAAAAATATGGTATGTGGAAACAGAATTGCGATACTGTACCAAATATCTAGTCAAAATTCAACATACTGTATCTGGCCTAAAACACACAATTTAATTGAAGTTGCCCAGGTAAGGTGAGGCAGACATTCCTATATAAAGTTAAGTAATTTTTCCATTTGTTATTTCTGTTGCATAAATCAGTATAGTTTGTATATTTATAAGAATATTTTTAAAATTTCATGGAATATTTGCTATTATGTGGGAAAACTGTAATCATGTGTATATATTATGTACTTGTGATAACACATTTTTGGGAAAGGGAATAATTTCTTGATGAACTACTGCAGAAAAGGCAAAGAGGAAGTGTTTCTTAAAAGTATATTAACTTGCTACATACTGCTTGGCAAATTTTTGCCAATTACAGCCAAAAGTTGCCAGTAATAATATCAAGCAACTTTCAATATTTATATTTCAAGGTGGTTTTAATAACTGTTTTAATTCATTTCTGGGAGGGACTGGGCCTTACATTTGTGGAATCTCTTGAACCCTCAAGTCTTTGTTTTGGGGGGACTACTTTTAAATCAACTATCATATAACAAAAATAATTTCTTGTTTTATTAACTTCACTGAAAATAAGTGTCATTTTTTCTACTAAATTTTTATATCATTTTCAATTTCATCTAAGCTAACTAACTATTGCTGTGGGATAATTTTTATTTCCCACAGCCATTTAGTACAAAAAAAAAAAAAAAAAAAAAAGTGCCTGTAAAACACAGAATGACTGAAAAAGAGAAATTTTCATATAGGGGGTTTCCTTCACAAGTAATAATAAGAAAGTTGTGCAACAAGTAATACTTTGGTATTCATTGTATATATAATACATATATATATTTTACACAAGAAAATATAATGGCGCTATAATAATAAAAGAAAAACTACACTCACTAATATATGAAATAATCTGATAGGCACAAAATAAAAATGAGGAAAACAGGTTGCAACAAATGCCTCGTGGAGAACTAGTCCACGGCCATTGGGGGGGGTGTCTGGGGCCGAGCCTCTGATAGGGGAACACGGGGATTGGGTGCGTGTCTAGGGTTCATAAGGCAATATTTTGGATTTCCCAGGAATGGCTGGAGTAATAAGGGGTGTGGTCACTTCGTAAAAATTAGGGATGCTTTCATTTATATCATACGTGATGGAAATAACAGGATACATGCATATTACAGTTGGCTAATTATAAGAGGAAATTAAAGCCAGATTGGATGTGTGGTGAAACTAAAAAATACCATACTGTACGTTAATTTGGTAAATTCATAATTTTCAGAATTGCTTCACCCTAAATCAGTATTTTATTCAACCAGGTGTATCCAGGAATCTTACTTTTAAAAGTAGTAAAAAAACCCTTTCATTACTCTACAAGGTTTATTACTTACTTCTCCAATCCGATTCCTAAGCCTAATAGCATCGTTGGGGTGCTTGCATTATTAAATATATTCTTTAAACAAAAAACCCCTGATAGAATTTGGAAACGTGCAGCCGACAACACAGCTTCGGTCGCTTCCACAGCGATAGTTTGTGAGAGAAATAGTGCTCGGTTTCCTTTCTGTGTATTTCAATATGCAAGAAAATAATTGATAATATTCTAGATTTGTTGGTTTCATATTATATAGGGGTTCATATCTCATATAAATATTGAGCTATTGTAAAATCCTGCAGTTACATTATCAATTCTTTTTTTGTCTACTACTAAAAAAATTATAATACTTTTATATATCTCCATAAATTTTTGTCAATAAAATTTTATATATATATATATATATATATATATATATATATATATATATTATTATATTTTTTTTTTTTTTTGTTTGTTTGTTGTGTGTGTGTGGGTGTGTGTGTGTGTGTGTGTGTGTGTGTGTGTGTGTGTGTGTGTGTGTGTGTGTTGTGTGTGTGTATATAATATATATATATATATAAATATAATATAATAATATATTATATATATTATAATATTATTATAAAAATATATCATATTATATATAAATAATAAATATATGGAATTAAATATAAAATATGAAAATATATTATTAATATAATATAATTTATATATATATATATATATTATATATTTTTGTGTGTGTGTGTGTGTGGGGTTTTGTGTGTGTGTGTGGTGTGTGTGTGTGTGTGTGTGTGTTTTTTTTTTGTGTGTGTGTGTGTGTGTGTTTTGTTTTGTGTGTGTGGGGTTTTGTTTTTTGTGTGTTTTTGTTTTTGTGTATTCCCCCTTTATTTTTTTTCTATGTTTTCTTACCCTTTTTAACACCTGATAGATTTCAACGCCAAACAAAAAAATTTCAATATTTACAATCGATCAGAGAACTTCCCTTTGATCCTACTACGCCTTTCCCAAAAAAGTAAACCTAGATAACCCTTTAATCTCCATGTATACAGCTGGCGAGTGTGACCTATCACTGTTTATATCTCTCTCAGTCAGGCTAACCCAGCAGAAGTTTTTTTCATAGTCTTTGGTCGAAAAGGGTTTTGCGCAGCGTCGTTCTCCATGATTATTTAAAAGTCGAATACGTTGTCCCTTATTAAAGAAACATAGTAAAAAATTGTGATTGAAAGATGATAATGAGATAATGTCAAAATTAATGAAAAAAATAAATGTTAAAGGTATGAAACCCAAAACTATGATAAAATATGTAAAAAAGGTGCTGTGGAATGGAAAACAATGATAATGTAAGATGATAAGATATAAATAAGGGTGAAAACAAAATATAAAGATGAAAACAATGATATTTATTAAAAATAATTATAATGTTAACGTAATGATAATAAAAAATGTATATTATAACTATATATGTAATAGTTGAAACCCAAAATATGAAATAAAATAAAATAAAATGATATAACTTAATTAATAAAAAAAAATAATAAAATGATAATAATAATATAATAATAAAATAATAAAAATAAAAATAATAATAATAATAATAATAAAATAATGTAACGTATAATAATAAAATATAAAAATTAATAAAAAAAAATAAAAATAATATAATAAAAAACAACAACAACGCAACACAAACAACAACAACAAAACAATAATAATATAATTAAAATAATAATAATAAAATAATAATAATAATGATAATAATAATAATAAATAAAATGAAAATAAAAAATAAAAATAATAATTATAAAAAAAATAATAAAATAATAAAAAAAAAATAAAAAAAATAAAAAAAAAATAAAAAAAATAAAAAAATGATAATAATAATAATAAAATAATAATAATAATATTAATAATGATATGATAATAATGATTTCATAAAATAATTGTATTAATAATAATTACGATACGGGAACTAATACTATTACTACTTATCATATACAAATTTCGTTAATTTTATTTTATACTAACTGACTAAAAAATTTAAAAATAATAAAAGTAAAACGAGGGTATGATAAGGGTTAAATAATATAATTTTTGATAATATAGTCTATTAAAAATAATTGATAATAAAGATTCAACTTTACGAAATAAAACATAAGCAAAAAATGAAATATCGATAAAATAATAATAATTTTTAGTGGTATTAATAGTAATGATGACAATAACGAATATAATATCTAATGATAATAATGATACCATGGTTTTAAAATATTTTCTTTTTATTATCTATTTTTAGCAAAAATTTATTATCTCACATCTCTTATTATTTTTATTTTTTATTATTATTATTATAATAATTATTATTTTTATTATTATTATTATTATTATTATTATTATTATTATTATTATTATATTATTATTAGTAGTTTTTTAAAATCTTATAATTACATCAATCATCTTATCACTTTTGCTTTATATCATTAGTTTACTACGCATTATCACTATTGTCATAATTTTGTTTTTTTAAATTTTTATTTTTATTATTATTATTTTTATTTTTTATATTCTATTATTTTATTTTTTTTATTATTATTATTTTATATTTTTTATTATTTATTATACTCTACTACTTAGGATATTTATTTTTTATTTCATTGTTATAATTTTCCCCTTTATTGTTATTATTTTATTATCATTTGTTTTACTTTATATTTATTTCATTATTTTATAAATTTTATTATTATTATATTATTATTTATTATATTATTTTTATTTTTTTTTTAATTTTTTATCAAAATTTTTTATTATTATAAATAATAATAAAATAAAAAATAAAAATAAAAATAATAATATATAATAAAATAATAATAAAATAAAAATAAAAATAATAAAAAAATAAAATAATAAAAAAATTATAAAATTTTAATAGATATTATTTTTATATTTTTTATTATTATTATTATTAATTATTATTATTATTATATTATTATTATTATTACTATTATTATTTTATCATTATTTTTAAATTTTTTACTATCATTATTAAAATTATCTTCGCATAACATTCTTTTATCTCATTTCTCATACATGTATTTTACTATTTTATTATGATCTTTATTATCATATTGTTTTGTTATTAATTATCTTTAAAATTTTATAATTTTTCATTATCTCATCATCATCTTTATCATAAACAATTATATATTATCATTATTTTTACTATCTATTTTGCTTGCTGTGTTTTTTTCATATCTGTGCAGATAGATTGGAAACCATTCCCAGGGGGACTAGAAGTGAAGAGGTTTTGGGTTGGCGTCCGTGCTTTGCAAAATGTTTCTTCTTTGCTGATCCACCAAGGGCTAAAAGGAGAGACTTTTATGGGCCTTGGTTCCCATCGGGCCCGGAAAACCCTTTGCTTTTGGGAAAATTTTTTGACGGGTTTTGTAGGGGCTTTTAATTCCCCTTCTCGCACATAGTTTTGAAAACGGGGGTTTTTAAACATTTCCTTTTAAATTTTCTGCATGTTTTCTATTTACCACACCCCTACACACACACCACACACACACACACACACCCAAAAAAAACACACCACACCCATCACACCCCACACCCACACACAACACACACCCCCCAACACAAACAAAAAATAAAATAAAAAAAAAAAAAAAAAAAATTTAACAATTTTAATATTATATTTAATTATAATATATTATATATTTATATTATATATAAAATTTTTTGGGTTTTAAAATTTTAAAAAATTTAAAATTTTTTTTTTTTTTTTATTTAATATTTTATATATAAATTTATATATTATATATATATATTTTATATAATATTTAAAACCCATACAATTTTTTAATTATTTTATATATTATGTATATGTATATATATTATTTAAATTAAATTATATTTATATATTATATGTAGTAGTATTTTTAAACCCCAAACAAACAAAAAAAAAAAAAAAAAACACAAAAAACATAAAAAAAAAAATAAAAAAAAAACAAAACACAAAACAAACAACCCACCACACACACACACACAACCAACAAACACACAACCACCGAAAAGAAAAAAAAAAAAAAAAAATTATAAATAAAAATAGGGGGGGGGGGGTTTTTTTGGGGTTTTTTTTGGGGGGGTTTTTGGGGGGGGGGGGGGGGGGGGGGGGGGAAAAATAAAAATAATTAAAAATACAAAAATAACAAACAACAACAACAACATTAATAATAGTAATTATTTTATAATCTATTTAAATATATAAATATTATATATATAAAAATTATATTATATTTTTAAAGGGTTTTTGGGGTTTGGTTAAACCCCCCCCCCCCCCCCCCCCCCCCCCCCCTCCCTTAAAAAAAAAAAAAAAAAAAAAAATAAAAAAAAAAAAAAAAATAAATAAAAAAAAAAAAAACCCCCCCCCCCCCCCCCCCCCTTATATATTTTATATTGATATATATATATAATTATTTTTGAATGTCCTAAAAAAATTACCAAAAAAACCCAAAAACCCAAAACCCCAAAACAAAAAAACAGGGCCCCAACCACCCCCTTTTAAGGGGCCACCAAACCCGAAAACAACACACACCACCCCCGTTTCCCCCGGGCAAAACTACTTTTTCCCCAACCTACCACTTCCAAACCAGCCCAACAAGGCTTCCCAAAAACCCTAAATAAAAAAATTACCTAAAAATACCACCCACCCCGGGGGAAAGGAATAAGTATAATAAGGATAAAAAAGAAAATACAATAAGTATCTGCTTTTATACCTCAAATAAACTAGTTAAAAATAGAATATATATATATATATATATATATTAATATATATATTATATATAATTTTATTTTATATATAATATAAATAATATTATATATAAAAATATATATTAATATATTTAAAACATATTTTAATAAAAATATATACATATTATATAATTTTTTAATTATTATAATTATTTATATATATTAAATATGTGTGTTGTGGTGGGGTTGTGTGGTGTGTGTGTGTGTTGTGTGGTGTTGTGTGTTGTGTGTGTGTGTGTGGGGGTGTGGGTGTTATTTATTTTTTATTTTTTTTTTTTTTTATAAAACTAATACTCTAATATTATTATTTATATTTAATTATTATTTTTTATATATAAGTCTTTTTATCATAAAATTAGCAATATATATATTATTTATTATATTAATATAATATAATATATAACATATATAATTTTAAAATTATATAAAAGCAATACCCTGTAATATTTTTTAGAAGTAAATTTAAATAAGCCGTTTCTTTTTTAAATTTAAGTCTTGTTGTTACTTTTTACTTATGGTCATCTGGAAAATAGAAAATATAAAAAATTTCGTTCACACTGACTTTTTGGTTTTGCATTGCGTGCGACACGGAACCAATCCAAAAAGTAAAGAAATGCTTAGAAATATCCTTTTTATTGTCATTAGGATGCCAAAGCAACGGGGGGGGGGAAATGCTTCCCCTCGGTGCTCTTCCCCTAAACTTAAAACCCGGTCAGTGCAGCGAGGGAAAAAGAATTTTCCCCTTTTGGAAAAAAAAAAATCCTACGGCCAAACGAGGGGCCTAACATATTTTTGTTTAAAAAACTAATTTCTCTTAAATTTGAAGCAAGTTCGTCCACATATAAAAGTGGTTCAAATTTTATTTTTTTCTTTACAAAAAGATGAAATAACTAACCCTAGATACAGGTGTATAAGTATATAGATAAAAAAATAAAATTATAATTTTTAATATAATAATAAAATTTTAAATATATTAAAAATTTTATATATATTAAAAATTATAATTAATTTATAAACATTTTTAAAAAAAAAATAATATTATAAATAATATATTTTTTAAATAATTAATATATATGTTAATATAAAATATATAAAAATACAAATATAAAAGATTATAATATATTAAATATTTTAATTTTAATATATATATATATATATTTATATATTATTATTATATATATATATTAATATATTTTTATATATATATATATATATATATATATAATAAAACACAGAAAACGCGTTCATTCACGTGCGCTAGAACCCTTAAAATTACACAGTTTTCAAAAAATTTCTGCATAATTTTCTTAGATGAACTTTTGTGGGGAAAATTTTTAAAATTTTTCATGAAGTTTCATACTTTTTTTTCGTATGACTGAGCGAAGTTGATCCCGTCAAAAATAACGATTAAAGAACTAAATTACCTTGGGATAAAGGTTTTCTCTATAACTTAAATTATTTAATTTATTTTTGTGTTAGAAAACCTTCATTTGGAAAATTTATTCATATATGTTGTTTTGTTTTTGTTTACATAACTACAATGCAGATAATAATACATATTTTTCACGTTTATAACGACCACAAAGACGGAAGCCAATTGGTCTGCATTTAAGTGCTGTAAAAAGTCGCTAAGTATTTCATTACCATTCACATGATTTCTGTTTTATAAAGATTGTTGGTATAAATTTTATTTGCCAATTATGAAATGTGTGGGGTTATATTTTATATAATATTTTATATCAAATGTAAAAAATTCGCAAATCAGGAAATAGAATATAAATGAACCATTTCTTTTACAGCTTTTAATTTTTAAGCTAAGGAATAACTTAAAGCCCCGCAAACTCCATGCCGTTTTTTAAAAAAAAAATCGATGTTGCACACATTTTTTTTTAAAAAAACTGTAAATGATACTATCGATGAGAAATAAATTTTTTTTTATAATTTTTAAACAGTAAAAATTTTGAAAAAAAAAAAAAAAAAAGTAAAAAAAAATTAACGCCGAGATTCACAAAACCTTGGCACAAAGAGGAAAGGATCAATAAAAACAGCGTTTAACCGGATCTTTTCTTAATACCAAAGGGTAAAAAGGGAAAATGCAAGTAAAAGGAATGTAACAAATGAAAGGCCTCAGGAAAATAGAGGAAAATAGCAAAATCTAATTTTGGGATTCCCAAAAAGCGGGCATGCACACCCCCAAAAGGAGGGGAAGGACAGTCCCCTTTTTTCGAATCTTTGGGAAAAAGATCAATTTCTTATGGGAAATTTAACCCGCGTCCTTGTTGGCATCGTTGCTGAAAACTTGGGTCCGAGGGAAGTGGAGGAGGAATCCTATCAGGAACACATTAATTGCTTCTGGACAGGGACGTACGTGGATCACTTTTTTATCGTTTTTTTTAAGTTAATAAGAAAGGTTTTTGATTTGCACGAAAAAGAATGTTGGTTGGATTTGTTTAAAAAATGGAATAAAATGTTTTATGGATGTGAAAATTTATTTTTTTTTGTGTATTTTTCTAGAACATTTTTGTAAGTCATCTTGGGCCAAATAATTTCCTTTTTTTTTTTTTTTATAATGTTAGTATCCCCTTTGCCCCCCTTAACCTCAAAAGAACCATATTAATAAATAGCTTGGCGCGCTATTGTTTGATTTTTTTGCTTTGCAGTCCCCTTTATATTATTGCTTTCGTTTTTTTCGTTGCAATTAAATAAAAAAAGAAAAGATCACATGAAAAATTATACGAATTATGCATATCATATTGTGCTTAAAAGTATGCACCTTTCAGTTTCTATGTGCCGTGTCAAGAACAAAGTCATAGGAAGGCAGTGAAGGGTTTTGGGTTAACGGCTTACGTTCCCTCCTGGGCGACTCTTTCCCCCGGTACGGGCCCCAAAATTCTAAACAAACCCAAAAGCACCAAATAGCCAGATAGTACCAAAAAAATGCTTTTTAAGAAGACAGAATATCTTTTTGGGCTTTTTTTTTTCCAACTTTTTTCCCTTTTAAAAAGTTGTATAAACACGGGGGCGCAACAAGCTCGTTATGTTTATGATGGGTGGTTAGGACCAAAGACCAGTCTAAGCAAGGGCTCCAGGTACATATATAAAAGGGGAGCAAGGTCACTACTAGGTTCAAGTTTTCAAAATCAGGTCACCACTAATAAATTTTCGGGGCACAAATGATTTTAAGTAAGGGGGCACACAGAAAATGGGAAAGTCTGTTTTTTCCACCATATAAAACTGGGGGTTTGGGCTCATACCACGCTTCCACAAGGGTATACTCTTTTATAATATTCAATTTTTGTTATAAATTAATAACACGGAACCAAAAAATTTTTATTTGGAATACCAAGGAAAAAATTTCATTAAAGGGATGCACAGAAGGGGAAGGGTCTGTAACTAATATTTATATTACACCTACGCCCCAAAATTCGTTAACCTACATAAAGTGTTATTCGTATACCTAATATAAAGTTTGTTGCACGCAGTTACTTTGTTTCAATACCCGAAACGATAAATGAGGTTTTTGATGATTTCAGAAATAAAATTCTCTTCCTGATATAAGGGATCGTCTTTTCAAGTTCTAGATAATTACTGAAACATGGATGAATAGGGTTCTTTGGGTTCCCTAGGCTCAATAGTAATTAAAATAGCATGATTTTTCTTCCGACACTCTTTGCTCCCGTCTCAAATTTTCACATATCCCCTTTTGGGGTTTCATTAAGGGTTTATCACGTTAGCTAGTTCCCACACACGGTTTGCAGTCTTGTTCTAAAATCACTGTGTCACAAAATAACGTTTTTTTTTTTTCCTATTACAACAAACCAATCTTATCTGGAGGAGGGGGGTCTCAAAGGGGGCCCCGGCCCGACTGGGGGCTGTTTGTCAGGCACAGGGAAACTTTACAGCAGAAGGTTTTTATGGTCATTGGGGGTCTTTGGGACTCGAGATCATGGAAGGGGAGGGAAAAAAGGAGAGGAAGAAAAAAGAAAAGGGATGAAAGGGAGACTTGGGGAAAGGGGGATTTTTATCACCGGGGTTTTTAATTCACAAAGTAACTGCAGTTCGTCGCTACCATTTTCAAACGTATTGGGGGCCCAAGTTAAAATCCTCACGAATAATCGAAGGGGATGGTTTTGTTTTAAACAAATAACTGACTACAATTGGCCCCAGCTGATATAAACTTTAAATTTTAATTCTCTTACGTTAACTTTAGTGGAGGTTTCGTATATAATGGAGAATTAGCCCTATCATTCTTAGATTTAACAAATACCTTTTTCATCACGCTCTGTTAAAAAAACGAGGAAATGCCGTATATTTTTCTGTATAGATTTTTAATTAAAGCTCTCGTTATCGTGAGTGTTTTGAACATAAAAGGGCCCTAATTGACGAAAAAAAAAACTCACTCTTGGGAAAAAAATCAAGTTAGTAATATTTGAAAATTTTCCGAATCAACAATTTTTTTTTCTTTTTTAGGGAACAAGAATCTATGTCGTTAAAAAAAGCCAATCCGGTTTGAACATCGTATATGCATCTGAAAAGTAAATTTTCGAAATAAATTGGCATTAATTTTATTGATTCACAATCTTAGCTTTAAAATATTTATGTGCTTTGTACAGTAACTGTTGTCTCATGATTTTCTTTAGTTTTTTACGCAAAAAAGAAAAAATTTTTTTCTATATGTACTATCAAAAGAAAGAAAGAAAAACTTGTCAGAAAACCGTGGAAGAGTTCAAAGATGTATAATTCTTTTTACAAAGATTCTTGGCATAGATATCTGTTAAGATTTTAAAAAACCCCAAAAAATGGCCATCCTGCAAAAAATTTCCGAATGTTTTAAACAACTACCGTTAAGTACAACAATTGAACGTCCTATGGTCTTGTATCATAGCTTTTTTTCACAGTTCCGATCATCATTCACTAAACGACGGGGGCAGAAAGAAATTAGGCTGTAGTAATTTTATTACTTAAAGGGAATCGAGGGTAATCATTAAAAAATTTTGGGAATCTAAAAACCGACACGATTTTTTAAACGAATAACGAATATAGCGGCCGAAGGACAAGTTTAATTTTGGTTCTGAAGAAGTAGACTACAAGGTCCCCAAGTCAAAATCGGACTCTGTGTTTTTTGGGGTTTTAATAATCAGTCTTTTTTACCCCGTATTCTCCCTCTCCCCCCCTCCTGTTCTCTCCTTCTCTCCCCTTCTTCCTCATCCTCGATTTCTTCTGCTTTTTCTTCGCCCCTCGCGGGCAGGGGACGGCTGTCACCTCTGAGAAAAACAGTAAAAGAAAATTAAAGATAAGTGATTCTCTTGCGAAAAATTTTTTTTGTTTGGGGAAAAAGGGGTTTAAATTTTAAGAAATTCAGTTTTCCTTTTCTTTAAAAATAAATCCTGAAAATAATTATAAATATCTCATGCGTCTTTATGTCCATGTCATTTTAAAGGTTTTTCTATCCATTCCCTCTCTAAAAAAACCACATTACTCTTGGGACGTTTAAATTTTGTTTAAAGAAAAGCAGGAAAAGGAAAAGGGATGCTTTGTCTTTTGACAGCTCAGTCTGAAGGTGGAACACTAAATAGTCCCGGGGGGAATTGACACATAAATGGGGGCCTGAAAATTTTACTGACTGAGAATTTAAAATGAACCCCTGTGAAAAAGAAAAATTGTAAGCCCAAAATGGATTGTTTTTCATTTCAAAAAAATACCATACTGTCTATTTACTAAAATTTTAATTTTAAAAAAATAAATAAATCCCCCACAATATGATTTAAAAAAGTTTTGTGTTGTCAGAAAAGAAGTAGTAACTGGATCACGTTCCCGGGGTTTAGAAAGGGTGGAGGTTTTATGTATAATTTAGGACTGTGCAAAAACGAGTCACTGGGGCCGCATTTCTGTAATGTATAAATGTTGTATTTTAAAAAATCACAGAAAAACAAGGCCAAACTCGACAATCCGTCACATGAAAAGAATAAAAAAATTACCGTCAAACCCTTACATAAAAAAACTATGAATACACCAAAAATTTTCTGTAAGAGTTCAACGTAATTTATTACGGTCAATTTCTTTTAACTTGAAAACTGTGATGTAAATACATACTAGTGATTTTTTTAACTACATTGAGCTCATCATGCCCCTGCCTTTTGGGTTCTAGGCGGAAAAAATAATTTGGGGGTTTTTTTAACTATTTTGGGACCCAAAAAAATCCC
>NW_023657929.1:0-25867 GCF_015228065.2 Penaeus monodon
CAAGGGGATGGGGTGGGAAAAAAAAAAGAGAGAAATTCAGCTTTAAGTATTTAAATTCTAAGAACTACCAACCTTTCAAACAAATAAATGAACTGCTTGGGTTGTTTTCCCCACTCTATATGGTACATTAAGTGTTTGTAGTGCCGCCCTTTTGCCACAGCCAAGGGTCATGCTTCTCTCCTGTCCCTGGAAGAACCCTGCCTCCAGCTGATGGAACGAGAGTGTCTCCCCCTTTGGGGGTGAAGAGGAAGGCATTCTTACTCCGTCTCCTGTGGTATTAGTAACCCCATTAAAAGAGTATCTATAAACTGTAAAAGGTAATTTTTTTTTTCTATTTGTTAAAATCATACAATTTGGTAATATAAAAATGTCTGGTTTACACTGATATAGGAATTTTTCCTTCTTAAAAATCAATTATTACCGTTTCCATGGCATGATAATATATTAAAACATCCATAAAAAAATACAGCCATGATAGTAGACAGATGCAGTTTACATTCCATATGAACTGCTTGACTTCCAAGTTTTTAAATATGATTCTTAAATCACTATCATTATCAAACAAAAATAAAATATGTCATCCATTTTGCTATAATATTAACTGCCATCAGTATTAATAATATCAATAATAATATATAATTGTTAGTTATCCTTCTTACATCAGATAAATTACTCTCTATCATTTATTCTAGCACTGCCATGATGAACATTCCAGGCAATGTAAAGAATCTTGTCAAATTTCCCACACGCAGCTGACGAATAGCCAAAAAAACAATGTCATTCAATAACAAAAGCCAGAAGCAGAATCTTCTGTTGGGATAGAAAACCCTTATGAAGTCTGTGTAAGTTATTTTCATTCAGATAAATAGTCTTCATGTCTTGTTTTCCCATTTGCTGCTTACATAAGTATGACCTTCATACCTCTGTGCATGATGCATCCTCCGTACCAGTTTATTGCATAGTTGCCTGACCTGAGGTAAGAGCCCGAGCTGCTGTTAGTAAAAGCTCCTGCAATTTTGGCACCCCAAAGGGGCCATAGGTTGTCAACCCACAGGACAGTCAAAACCCTTTTGAGGTACAGTTAAGCAATAACCTTTTTTTCTGACCACAGTGTATAAAGTCAAATAAATATGGAGAAACTAAATAATGTGAGGTATTAAATATATTTCCAACAACAGAATAAGTCTTTAACTCTGTCTCAATCTGCTGGATATCATCATTTAAATCATAACCATTTACCAGCAAACTGAGATGTTATATATCAATATGTTAGATACTAATATACATTTTCTAATCATCCTATTTCAGTAACTCATGTCTATTTTTTTTAAAATGCCACAATAGTAGTGGCAGAATCTTATGAGAACAGAGGGAAACCTGTGATGAAGCATGGGTTAGGCTTCACACAGTTTTCAAAGAGAGAGGGATCTGTCACGCTTCCCTCTTATGCCTTGAATCCCCTTAACTTTTTTACCTTTTTGCTTTCCCAAAAGACTAATAATAGTCAAGTGTGAGCTGTTCTAAACATGCTTTGAAGTTAAAGATTCATAAATATTTTAAGGTGAACATTTTACTCATTAAGGGCATATTATGCAGTGAACTAAGCCACTGCAGGGATATCCCAAAAATGCTTCATAACAGGCAATCCTGACCATTTTAAAATCTGCTTAGGAAATCAAAAATGATTTATCTTTCATTCCTTAACCCTCCCCTCTCTCCTCCCTCTTTACCTAGGCCAACTCACCTCTGTCAGATCCTCGCGGTCTGCCCCCGGCTGTCTTCAGGAAACTGCACGTACTCCTCTGAGGGGAAAACCCCTGTTTCCCCTCCTCAGAGGCGGGGGGACCGAGGGGACGACTGTAACTTGATCAAGTAAGTTATAGGCACAGATAAGGCTGTTGGTGATACTTCCCTGTGAAAAAAAAAATTCAACCGAAAACTCTCAAAAAAAAAAAAAAAAAACTGAGCAACATTCATTCGATTCAGAAATGATTTTCCCCCGCTTATGAACTGGGTCACATCTCCCTTAGCCCATTGGTTATATCAAATAAAGATCATTTGCTGTAAACCTGAAGAACTTTCTGTTAAATGACTCATGAGAGAAGTTACCCTATGGCCTTATGATGGGAAACTGGGGTCGCAGAGAGCGAGCAGTTTCGCGGTCTGTGACAAACGCGACCCTTGGGCCTTTTTTGGTCGACTTTGCTTCCTATTTCTGGAAGAGAGAAGGAATAATTACTGGATTAATTAGACTTTGAGAGAGGAGCTGATCATAGTAAGTATTTCGAGGGTTTCCTGAACTTTTAGCTTTGAATGTGTGGAGAGGAGGAATCCAAACTTTGGTTATTGTTCTTGGTGGTTACCTACTTTTATTTTTTATCTATTTGTTATTTATTAAGTGGGGGAGAATTAGCATGAACTTTAGTCACTTTTGGGACAAGATATTCGAAAATAATCTGGAAATAAAAGTGTTTTATTTCTAACTTAAGCAAGATTTCCATTTTGTTGTTAAAGCAATCATAACCTGGTGTTTTTCTTTTCTTTTCTTTTCTTTTCTTTTAGTTAAATTCATCTCCTTGACAAGTTAATCTGAAGGTAATTTATCATATTTCCCAGACTTGTTGCCTTTGTGACTTCAAACAACCTTTTTTTTTTTCCTTCCCCTCGTGCATGCATCATGAGAAATAAGCATTTTGGATGTTGAAGCTGACCAATAATTATTATCGAAAAAACCGGCTTTTAAAAAACGAGTGGTTTAAATGATTATTTCAAAATCAATCGGAAAAATTTTTTTTTACCTTTCCCGCTCAGGAAGAGGACGCGGGTAGTACATCTTTACGATTTTTTTTTTATTATTTCTTTTGTAACTGCGATTATTATGTTATATTTGTTTATTTGTTTATTGTTTTTTCCGGGTTTTTTTTTTTGCGTGGAAAAGCTTTAGTTTTTTTACGTGTGATTGATTTATTTTTGTAATTGGAGAAATACATTAGCATTATTGTTAAAAAATTTAAAAATTTAAATTGTTGTGAATTATACCATTTTATTTATATGACTGAATTGTTAGTTTTAAAAAATCCCCTTCGTCATTTTAATTTTTGGAATTCAAATACAAGTGAGCATTTGTTTCATATCGTTAAATAGAAGCCCAAAAAGGACCCAAGTGATGACGTCATTTAGAAACATTTCTAGCGTCCCGCCAGATGTCTCTGACTCGTCTTAGAAAATAAAGCTTGATTGACGTCAGAGAAGATGCTAGCTGATTTTCGTGGTTTAACTTTCTCTTGGGGAAGAGAACGGTGTTTTTAAGCCAAGGAAGGCCTCCAAGAATCCGGGGGAAAGATATCAAAATTAAAGTTAATCTCCTAGCCGAGATACATAGCAAGAGCAATGACGTCACAGTCGAGTAAGGGAAAAGCCGCTAAAATGGCAGACGGCGAGCGGTGGACGTCACTCCGAGGTGTTGGGCCGGCGGCCGCCAGATGTTTGCCGTCTCTGGCGCGGGAAAGCATGCGTTTGGGATAGTGAGCAAGCAACCGTCGTGCCTCTTTTTTGCACGTGCACGCCCACACCCTGCACGCCCCGTCCGTGAGACCAACGTCAACCTCGAGGTAAGGGAACGCTCGTCATGAAGAGGTTGTTGGGACGAGGGCGAGGCGGCGCAGAGGAAGAGGAGGCCCTGGCGTCGGCGGGGGGCGGCGCGGCGGAACAAAGGAGTGGCGTGGTAACGGTCGTGGCGGGGGCGGGGCGGCGGCGGCGGGGGGCGGCGGACAAGTTCAAAAACCCCCGCCACTGCAGCCGAGGTCGCCCCCCCGGGACGGGCCCCCACCCAGCTCGCACGAGTCGGGGACAGAGCCCACGGTGAGTAGCAGACCAGGCCGCGTTTTGCTTTTTTTTTGGGGGGGGGATACACCCTGGTTTGCTTTAGGTGAAATATTTAAGCTTCGTTAGACTTTTTCCCCGGAGTTAAACTTCCACCCTGAGCGCCCCCCCCCCCTCCCTCTCTCCCCATCCCCTAGAGGGGAAGGAACCTTGAGGAGTTCGATGGGGTTCTGCTGGCGGGGGTAAGCGTTCTTTGTGCGGCAGAACCCTTCGCTGCTCAAAAGACGCTGGATTTATAAAGATGCGTCTCGTTTAACTCCATTTTTTTTTTTTTAAATTTGGGGATAAGGGGGGGGGGGGAGATAGGCCTAACCCCCATTGGCGGTGGCGTGGGTTGAAAGGCGGGTTTCGGCCGACGCGAGGGCTCTCGTGGCTCAGCCGCTCTTGTTAGTTCAGGGCCTTGTAGAGCTTGGGGAAACTTGTGCTTCTAAATATTCTCGGTATTAACCATGTGTGTATAATTTTTTTTTTTTTTTTTTGATATCTCTTCTTAGGCCTATGCATCGAAGGGTATTCAAATGATGCTGAATACTGGAATTTTGTTTCAGACTGGGGAAATCTCCTGCATCTTGTGTACTGGATGTAACAAGGAGGATGTTGAGTCAAGCAGGGTGTGTGGAAATGTGGGAAGAGGAATGTGGGGTTATGGTGAACCTCTTTTATCATGCACTGCTCGGCCTTCGTACATACACCGCGTTCTCCTGCGTGGGTTTGTGGCAGACTTCGTTAGAAAGTGTAAGTATTTTCCCTAGTATTTTGTATATTAATTCAGGAAGAAAGATTTATAATACATTTGTATGGTTAACGATAAAGTTCTATGAAATTTTTTTTTCCTTTGTTCCAGGGTGCGAAGAAATGAAGGAGAAGACCTGAATGCATTATTTGAAGCTCGGCACGAACATCGGAAATGTGCTTCTTTCATCACCTTGGTTCTGCTTCATGCTAACCTCCTCCCTGACGATAGCATCCCTTTGGAGAAGCTAAGAACTCTGCCTTTAGATTCAAAATGGGATGGAGGGTCAACAATCCCAGCATGGATGTTAGACCTCCCTTGCAAAGATAGTCTGTTTCCCTTGAATGCTTTCCTACTCATGTCTGCAGAGGTGCAACAGTGTGGATGGCAGGGCACAAGGTCAGGTGCTGGGAATACGTACTTAGGAGTGCTGGGCAGTTTTTTACAGGCCGTAGGGCTGTATAGGAAGGAGGACTTTACCGTAGTCTACAGGTCTTGGAGGCTATCCTAGGAGTTTGTGTGGATCAGAATTGGAGGGTTGTGTGTTATGGCTGACAGGGCTAGGCTTGGCCAAGCTTGGGAAGCCTCATACAGCTTTGCTGAAGCTTGAGGCAGCTGTGAAGGCATGTGAGGCCTGTCTCCCTGCAGTCTTTAACATTTCCTGCATCTTCCATCAGACAGATATGGTGACTGCAGAACTCGAGTGCCTGGCATTATTAGCAGCGGTAAGTATAGTAGTGATAGGCATTTTTGAAAAAAGTATAAATTTCTAGGCTGCGATCTAATTATTAAATTGCTCCAAGAGAAATTGTGTATAGCACAATAGTTAGTAGTGGAAGTATGCATGGTTTCTTACATTAAGGTAAGTGATGCCAGGTATAGTCTATTTACTTTTCTTTTGTATCAAAAGTTCATTTTATCTAAAATTTTAGTAATTGAAGTTGAACTCAGGCTCGGTTGTATCTGAAAGGGAAATTGGTAGTAAGTTACTGAAATCTGGCCATTTCATTCAGTTGCTCAATAGTAAATGTAGTCAGTGAAGCTTGATAACCTACATCTATCAAGACAGTTGTAGCATCATTCCAGAGTAAAATCAAATCCTAAGGAAACCTAGGTTAATCTCTTTAGTATGGATACACTAAGCTAGGGCAAATCATATTTTTGTTCAAGACCAAAATTGCAGACATGAATAGTAATGGCTCAAAGGAAAATGTCACTGACAGCTTAAATCCCCTCATTGCTCCTGAGTTTCCACTCTTGTCATACAAAATGGGTGAAAAATGGTGAGGTATGGATAGCACATCACACATGGGCAGTACCCAATCCCCCAGTCACAACAAACTTGGATTAATTAAATTGTGATGTGACATCGAGGACTTGGTCTGAGTGTCCATACTGTAAAGAATTAACGATGCTGCAGTTGTATCATTACAGATACTGTACCTTAAGATTTTAGACTAGTTACTATACAGAATTAGACCTATCAGCAGTAGCCACTTCCTATAAAATACATCAAGTCTAGCATTCCTGGAGCAGTTGCACTTCACTACCAGCTTCTGCATGAGAATGTATAGGCTGCACATTTATTTATTCGTAATTTTGTCACTAAGACGAGTCCATCTAGTCAAGTCATCCCAGTACTTGAAGAGAGCTGAGTGTTATGGATGGGTGTGTCTCTGGTGCATGTTGTTTTCCTAGTCATGACTAGAGATTTCACACTCATCCATTTAGCTTTGGCATAATCAGCAGTAGCATACCCCAGCCCTCCTTATTCTTGGTTCTGGTGCTTGCAGGAAAAGGTAAGTACATATTTATACTCTATTTTGCTTTGAGGAGCAGCAGCAGGTGGTGGTGACTGGAGATTTGAACTTGTAATCCACTTACATGTAGCCAAGTGTCCTAGGTAGGAACTACCACTGTGGTAGGGTTGACATGTTTCCCATCACAGTGATAGTACCTTACTGGGAGCTGTGGCACACCCGCCAAATTTCCTTGTAACCACATTTCAGATAACCATATCAATATTATATCCAGCCACCAGAGCCTCACTGCTCTGTGGTGTGTTTTTTCTATCAATAAAGCAGAAATATATGAAAGTTTTGATTTTCCTCAAATTTCCTACAATTCTTGGTGGGGGCAATACATTCAGAGCTTAAGGATTTTATTTAATAATGTGCATATTTAGGATTTTTATGTACATAATCATGCTACAGTAGAATAAAGATATATTAATAGTATAATTCAAATAAGCATAAGATTCTACTTGCATATGTATTTTGAATACACTGCTAGTGACCTTACATGTTGAAGCAGCAGAAAATGTTCAATAAATGAATACTTGCGTACTAAGTGAAATAAGCCAAAGCAGAAATGTTGCAAAAAAAAAAAAAATTGCATATTCCTTCATCCTTAGGGTAGGGAGGAGAAAAGTGAGAGTGCAGTCCCTAATCTCCAGGCTGCTCTCTTAGGTCTCTACCAGACCAGGCCTGCCGATTTACAGATACGGGCTCAGTACCTTCTAGCAGCTCGCTGCCTACAGATTAAGGTGAACATTTGCCTTTACTGCTTCAGGGGTAGGCATACTCTGGAATGATTACATTTTACCTAGTGTACTTCCACAGAGAGGTAAATTAACATGGGAAATAAAGAGAATGGAATGAATATTTTGAAAGAAAGTGGTGTGGAAATAATTTTGGAACATATACAAGAACTTACATTATCGGCATGATAAGAGGCTGTTCCATACAATGGGCACTGTAAGTGACATCACCTCTGAGAATGACTAGGAAATTACTTGTTTAAAGAGGGGTTTGTCTGCCCATGACATCTTTTCTACTCAAGTCTGCTCATCGATCATGCCCAATTGTATAGACAGGTCTTAACACCCATCAACAGGCAAACCAGTGGAATACCAGTACCCATTGTCAAGGAAAATAGCATAGTTATGGTCCAGCTGTATTAGGCCACCTATTGTTAATACAGGTTACTACCAGCTCCCTCCCATCCCTCATTTTTGTGGTGGTGGTGGGGGCTTATAAGGTGGAGACTGGTCCAATGTAGGGATTGCCTTTGCCTTGGACCTTGGCCCTTGCCTCAACTGATTTTGCCAAGTTTTCTTTCTCCCTCTTTAGTTTTCCTTTTCATTCCCTTCTGTTCACTTATCCAAATTGTTAACTCGTATTTGCTCTTTTTGCCACAATACTTAACAATAATACAGTGTAATCTTTGATGCTTATACATTTGTTTTTGACTATGGACTATTCTCGAAATCCACAAACATTGCTTTACTGAACCAAAAAACTTGACCGGAGGGGTTTGCCTCCAAGCCCCACCCTATTACTATTGTATACACCACTAATGACCTTAAAAGTTGATGTGGCAGATTTTTTTCAATAAATATATGCTACTAGCTGTCTGGCCACTGACGGTTATCTCACGATTGCCTGTACACCAGGCGAAGGTAGGGATCACTCCTTCCTTGGACAATTTTGCTGGGTCTTTTCTTCATCATTTGTTTTCCTTCTCTTCTTCATCCCCTTCTATCCACTTATCCAAATTGTTAACTACTACATACACTTTCCACTACAATACTTTACCCTAATGTGTGTAACCTTTGATGCCTGGTACATTTGTTCTTTACCATTGACCATTCTGAAATCTACCAACATTGCCTTACTGAAGCAAGAAAAAAAAAAAAAAAAAAAAAAAAACTATTGCTATATTAGATGGACATAAGAAAATGTTTAATAAATAATAAATAAAATTCATTGGCCACTCCCACTTAACACCTATCTGATACTTTCTGATCCACCCCATGTTCCCTATATAATGTTCCTTTTGTTCCAAGCATTCTGTTGTCTATCCATGCATTACTGCAGCCCCATACCTCTGCTTTCCCTTGCTTATCATACCTTCAAAAACCTCCCAACCTGTCAGACATCCTTAAGGAATCCCACACTTTCTGCTTTGACAATCTGTTCTCTTTTCTCATGCATACATATCCTTCACTTGATCTAATCCTACCTTAACCCATTCAATTATTCTAACACTATACCTTCTATGGTGCTATATTACCTTAGATGCCTTGCACATTTATTTTTGCTTTTAACCATTAAGCATTGTGTGACTGCAGCACAACTCGGTATGGCTAGATGCTGTAAAACCTTTTCCATTAACCCATAATTGACGGGTAGCATTCATAGAGGCCCGGGGCTTATATCGTCGCCCGAGCATGTGCGACCACTCATGCCAAATACCAGCATCCCATGCCGTTTCTTCATAATACTACGAAGATATGTTGTATTTTCAATTTTCATTATTTTTTACTGTCTCTACTTGCCAAACTTCCTGATAAATCGAGACTGAAGGGTATTTTTGTTGTTATATAGACTCCATAGTTGATCATTGTTCGGCCTATAGTCCGAATAAAATAAGCAGTGTGTGGCATCATGAAGTTGAAATTGTCGGTTTGTTGCATTTTTTTTGTTTGTTGCATGGTAAAAATGAGTGTGTTAGAACCGACTTAATCACACTTTCACTGGCAAAAAAAATAATCTTTTGCCGTGATTGTAAAAAAAAAAAAAAAAAACTCATGGCATGTCCATGCTACTCTATGGCATGTGCGTATGTGCCCCCGGCAGATGGTCCGACATGTCTGGCATGTACGTACATGCACCCGTCGCAATGGGTTAAGCAGCAGGACTGCCTGCACTTGAAAACATTTGGTATGGCACTGGGAGAAATAGCCTCCCCAGGAAAATTATTAGGTCTTGTCCACATAAGCTATGTTTGACAGGCATTACTCATTTACTGCTGTCTGCTTTTACCCAACATGGGGCCTGGTCATTCCACTGGGGTGCGCACCCATCACAGATTATCATTTGTACCTCCAGAGCATCCCCAGTTGCTTGGATATGGCTTTGCAGACAATTCACATGAAAATATAGTTGCCTTGTTTCATAACCTGCATATTGATTTTCTCTGGTATAAATCTAAAATTAAAATATACAAATGTGGATTATGCCCTTGGCAAACTGGGGTTCTATTCAGAGGATAAGTGATCTTCTCTAAAAAAAAATTAGATTTTATATTAAAAAAAATCTCTGCCAATAATTATTTCAGTAAGAGTTGTCCTTCTGCAGATACATTAGTGGTAAACATCAAGAGTTGAATAGGTACTCAGAATCAAACTTTGCAGTGGCAGTTACCAAAAGTGAAGTGATTTTGAACATTGATATCGCTTCATTATTAACTGAATCCCAATGTCAACAGATGCACAAAGAAGCAAGTAACAAGTTCTCATATCTATTAGAGAAGTTAGAAGATTCAACATGAAAATATAACTGCTAAAGGCAGTGTCTGGCTGCAAAGTGAAGACCAAGTTCCTGAAGTACCTTGTAAGGAAAGTGTGATAGTTCAAGCTGCCATTGCTCATCTGGGAGAGCAGAATATTCAGTCTGCTCTTGAAATCCTGCAGCAGATTGATAGTGAAGGTGAATGTTATACACTGTTCGTTTCAAGTAATAACAACAAACTTACAGGCCGAGTTATTTAAAAGCTATAAGGTGATATTGGGAAAGAAATCTAGGTTTCAGCATGAATGCAAATTATATCTATAACTAGAAAGGTTGTAGCTTGATAGCCAAGGGTATGGATTATGGGTCCAAATCAGTGGTAATAAATAGTATTGATAGGATCATGTTTATGACCAGTACATGTATGGTTAAGGTTGTATTCATTACACCTGGGGGGGCATAGAAGGGGACTGAGGCACAATATAGGGGTGATTCCCTACCTTGGTCCTTGGCTCTTGCCTCAACTAATTTTGCATGGTCCTTTTTTTTCTATTTTCCTTTTCCTTCTCTTCATCCCTGTCCTTCTGTCCACTTATCCTAATTAACTTATTTTTACCCCCTTTGGCACAATACTTTTATCATAATGATATTTTACTTTTGATGTCGGGCACATTTATTTGTATTGACCATTATCCTTTCTGGAAGTCCACAAACATGGCCTTATTGAACAAAAATACTTCCTTATCTGGGGGCTTTGCCCCCAAGACCCAGCCTACCACTATTTTGAATACACCACAAATCACCTTTTATGTTGCCGCAACAGAAATTTTTCAGTAAATAAGTAATATCCATTACATTATATTTTCACATGGCATATATAGGATAAAATGGTAATGTTGAGTCCAGGGAGAACATAATATTGTTGTGGTGAGATACTAACTTGGAATAATAATGCACTAATGGTGTGTCAGAAAGATTTGTTATGACCATAAGGTTAATTTCTACCAAATTAAATTTTTTCTGTTATTAACAGAAAAGAATGAACCCTTCCCCAGAGTCCATTTATGTGTTAAAAGTTTTGGAAACGTTCAACAATCACTACTTTTCCAAGTCTTAAAATCCTTTATTTGCAAGCAAAGATAAAGAAATTTAAGTGTAATTCCACATAGTCAGTTTAGTTTAAATCCAATATGGACTAGGAACTAAAGCAAATATTGGTTTTTTTTCTTATGTATTTATTTTAAAAAAGAAAAAGAAAAAAATCTTGTCCTAAACATTGTAATTTGCTGAATATTTAGAAAACGTGGCATGCATTTTTAAGGGGTCCAGATAAAGTTAACCATGAAGATTTTGAATAATGTATATTAAAAAATCCCTTGCTCCTTGTTGTCATGGGGGCTTTAAGGAGACAGGGACTGAGGACCAGTGTGGGGGATTCACCCCTACCTTGGTCCTGAGCCCTTGCCTCAACAAATTTTGCATGGTCTTTTATTCTCCTCCTTTCCTTTTCCTTTTCTTCATCTCTTGTTTTATCCACTTATCTGAATTGTTAAACTCAATTTTGACATTTTTGCCACAGTACTTTATCATAATGCTTCTTATTCCTTTAACTCCATCTAACATCAGCTCCCCCTCTCTACCCTATTCACTACCATACCACCCTTTAGTACTGTTCAACCCATAACTTTACCCTAATCATTAACTCATTCCTCGCCCTTTTTGCTATTCTAATTTACCATAGAGTCATATGACCTTTGATGTCATATAGCACTTCCTTACCTGGGGGCTTTGCCCCCAAGCCTCACGCTATCACTATATTTTGAATATGCTGCTAATGACCTTAGATGTTGATGCAGCAGAAAGTTTTTAGTAAGTAAATAAAATAATTATTAAAAATAAGGCATGTCTGAATATAGATCAGCTTAGAATTCTAATTCCAGGTCTTCAACTAAAATAATGCAACATACCTAGAAAGCTAAGTTGGCTATTCTGAAGTGTAACTGTCCCTGTAATTCAAATAATAAAGAAATTCTCAAAATGGTCCCCCCAGTCCCTTGCTCATTGTTGTGGGGGTCTTAGGAGACGGGGAAATGAGGCCTTATATTGGGAATCACCCCTACCTTGGTCCTCAGCCTTTTGCCTCAACTAATTTTGCATGGTCTTTTCTTCTCCTCCTTTCCTTGTCCTGTCCACTTATCCTAATAGTCAACTCATTTTTGCCACAATACTTTATCATAATACTCCCTACTCTCTTAACCTTATACTTTACCCCTCTATACCTTTTTCACTGCCATACTACCCCTCTAGTACTGTCAAACCTATAACTTTACCCTAATCATTAACTCATTCCTAACCTTTCACTACTCTACTTTACCATAGCACTGTATGGACCCTTGATGCCATATAGCACTTCCTTACCTGGGGGCTTTGCCCCCAAGCCTCACGCTATCGCTCTATTTTGAATACGCAGCTAATTACCTTAGATGTTGACACAGCAGAACTTTTTCAATAAATAAATAAATTTTCAAAATAGTTGTCCATCACCTGGGGAATTATTGGGTTACCAAGAAAAATATTGAAAAAGAAGCAAGCAAACAGTTTTTTTGATGCTCTTTATACAACTTGTAATTATGTAAAACTTGAAAATGGATTTCTTTTCTAAACAGGGGAAAAATGATGGATGTGTATCTTAAATTCTACTCATTGGTAAAAACTATTCCAAGGTTCCTGTAAACATGTCTGTCACAAATAATATTCAAGACATTCAAAAATTGTTTGGGTAGTTTTCTTCATTTTACTGTCAAATTCTTCAAGCATTTGTTGACCCATCCTCTTGAAACCCTCTTTCATTTTCCTTCTCTTCATCCCCTTCTGTCCACATATCCAATTTATTTATTATTTTCTTCTTCTTTTCTTCTCTCTTTCTTTCTTTCCTTCTTCTTCTTCTTCTTCTTTTCTTCTCTTCTTCTTTTTCTTCTTCTTCTTCTTCTTTTCTTCTTCTTCTACTCCTCTTTTTCTACTTCCCTTTCTTCTTTTTTCCCTTCTTCTTCTTTTTTTCCTTCCTTCCTTTCCTTCCCACTTTCGTTTCTGTCCCTCACCAAACCCTTCTTGCTATCCACTCCTAAGGTGTGAGAGCCGTGCTGAAAGGATGAAAGGCTGACTTTGTGCCAGTCCTAAACGGCCTGAGGGAGCCATGGCACGGTTTTCCCCCTGATTGTTCCTACCCTTACCCCTCAAGGGGGACCCTGAGGGGTGGACTGTTTTTTATCCCCAAACCATAACCCAGGTTACCATGGCCAGTAATGAAAACATATCCCCACTATTAGGGGCAATGAGGCTTCCCCCTTTATCAAAAATAGCCCCAACAATGTAAACCCACCCGATTCCCTGCCCCCAGGCTCTCCTTTGACCACGGCTCCGAACACTGCAATAACTACCCCCTCATCAATACCTACTAGTACAGTAGCCAACAATTCAACCCTTAAGGAACATTTTCCACTTTCCAGCATGCTCAACTTCAACACCTCTATCCCAAACCTCCAACATCAACCACCCCCATCCTCCCTATTAATACCTTACAGCCTTTTTGCCCACCTCTCCATACACTACCTCCCTAAAACACTACTCCATCTTCGTCAGGGCCCCCCCGCCCTTCTACTACCCCTATCTCTACAACAATCTTGAATACTCTCTTTAGTGCAGCCAAATGGGACCAATTTTCGTGATCCCCCCCCACAGCCTCCCTACTCGGACAACACCCTTCTCTTCCAAAAAATGTCTCCAAAAACAAGTAGGTAAAGCCCTCTTTCCGTAGCCGACCCGACTGCTCCCGTCTTGTCACAGTAACGTCCGAAAACCAAGCTAAAAGCATTAACAAAAACTAACTGACCTATATGGTAACCCCATCCAACCCTCAATACTTGCACCGGAACAGTTTCAATCTCCCCAGCAATTGCCCATTCATGACAAAGTTTGGTCAGACTGTGGAGAAGACCTATTTGCCTGTCTCACAGACTATGATTGCAACATCAGTACAATGCTACTCCATTCCCCCCAGAGGTCATCGAAAGAAAACCCAAACTAATATAGCCAAAATTACCTTCCGTAGACATGACCTTCCCTTAAACGTTCTACATAGGAGGAGAATCCCTCCCTGTTCGTCCATACCAACCTCCTCCACGTCAGTGCCAAAATTGTTGGCGGTCTAGGACCCCCAGCCAAACATTGCCGTTCCACAGCCAGTTTGCCCACTATTGTGCCTAACCTGGGCCATACCCGATCTAACGCTCGCACAATCACGCACATGTGCCAACTGTGGCGGCCCCATAATGTATTTTATAGGGCTGTCCCACCTACAAGTTTGAGTCTGAGGTAGAACTCTCAGTTTCAAAACTTGGACTCACACTGCGGGAAGACAGACAGGAAGCACGTCAACGTGGTTTCTTCTTTTATTCCTTACTCCAGTACAACTGTAATTCTACCAAATTTCTACATCCCCCCCCCCCCCTACATTAACTCCCCCTCTTCTACCTCCTCCCTTTTCCCCAGTCAAACTCTTTTGCCATCCTAAACCAGACACTCCAATCTTCTTACTACAGATACTCCAGTCACCACTACAACCCCAAAAACCTTCCACTCTCCCTACTCACACTACCCGTAAGAGACAGAACAAAACGTTCCACCCCCTCTTCCCCTACCACACAAACACCTCCACCTTCCTTTGCCCCTATGCTTGAGACACCAATCCTCTCTTCCCCCCCTCACAAGAAATCCTTTATCCCCCAAAACTCCCCAACCAACTCCTCAGAAGAAACTATTGAAAATATTCAAGATTACTTAAAGAAAAAGACACCCAACCTCCAAATCTTACAACTCCTGCCCTTTCACACTGCAAGTAACTGCTGATATCCATTCTCCTCCTAATGATATCCCCTCCTACAACCCTATCCTCCTACCCCCTCCCAACACAGCCCAAACCCCCCCGACCCAACCCCGCCCACATTACCCTCCCACCTCCCCTCTATCCTTCCATTCCCTCCTGGATACACATGAATCCTTATGTAACCTCCACCATCCCCTCTATCCCTTCCACTCCCTCATTGATACACACGTGAATCCCTTATTTCAAAAATATCCCCTTTCCCTAGACCCTTTGTCTCCTAAAACCCTCCTAGTTTGAAACACCAACTCCCAAACCTCCCCATCTCAGACCTCTGGTCCTTATCCCACCCACAAGATGCTTCCCCCTCAAAAACTCAAAAACGTACTACAACCCATATCACTAAAGTATAAAATATCCTTCATTTTGGAATATTTGCGGTTTCCGCTCCCCAGACCTGACCTTTGTCATCTCCTTTCTCTTATAAACCATCTATTGTAGCCTTCAAGAGACCTTTTACACATCCTCCAATGTCTCGTCCATACTTACCTCGCTGTCCCCCACCTATCCTCCCTTCAAACCCACCTCCCAACCTATCAGACATCCTTACAGAATCCCACATTCTGTTTCAAGAACCTATCCTCTTTCCTCATACATACCCTCCATCTAATCTAACTCCTTACCACAACCCGACTCTAACCCTTTCATCTCCAATTCCTTTTCCCAGCTTAGACAACTAATCACTAACTCAAACCACCCTTCCTAACATTAACTATAGTTTTACATGACCTTAGATGTCAGCAATTTATCTGCTTTTAACCATTAACCATAAACCCATTTCTAGGTTTTATATACGCCATTAATTATCTTAGATGTGGCAGAAGTGGTTGATAAATAAATAAATAAATATTCTCCCGAAGTACATGATTATACCATAATTCTTTCTTCCTCTCCCCAAGATTTGGAACACGAGAAATTTAATGCCTATGAAATAGAAGGGAAAGAGAAACTAAGAATTTTTACAAACAGCTGCAGGATGTCTGACAAAGATAGATGCTCTGGTTAAGTTGGGAAGGAGATTGAGGCCCTTGAAAGTGTGTGTTAGGTAAGACTTTTTTCACTTATGTGATCTAAGTTTGTATGGACATTGGTTTATTATACTTGGGGGTTTATTGCTGACACTATAATTGCTCTAATTATTGTTAATACAAAGGTTTTGACCAAGCACTGTCGTGGGTGAGATATGCAAAAAATATTGGAAAACAGAGGATGGGAGTTGGTGGTGTCATGCTGAAGGCCGTACTGTACTCATGGCTTGCATATCTTCATGGTGTCAAGAAAAGTAAACAGAGCCAAAAAATTTATTACCAGAGGAGAGCTACACAGAATGCAGGATGCTACTAAGATGCACCAAACAAGCCCAACCTGTTCAAGGCTCACTTTAACAGAGTCTCTTTCTCTAGATAATTTTCTATAGTACTTGACATCAAAAGCTTCAAGATCTTAGAGTTTAAAGTGATTGTTCTAGTTACTATAGAAGAATGCGAGATATAAATGGGTCTTCAAAAATAAAGTTATTTTTTTTCTTTTATTGTTTGGAAATTACCTCTGTTGATTGTTTCAAGGTATAATTTTTGTGTTTCAATACAAAGGATATTTAGAGTCTAATATGCTTAGTTTTCATCCTTGATTAGTTTTACTTTTTTCTTTTTTTTTCCCCCCTTTTTCTTTAACTTCTGGAACATCTGCATCATTTTTAGATAGGTCCCAAGGCATTTGAATCCCCCAGAACTAAAATTTCAATTTAATTTTCCCTATCTTTACACAGCAAGATGAGAAAGAATCAAAACATCAAGCAGTTAAGGAACAGTACTGGATAAATTAAGGTGCCCTGAACTTTGAATGTATTTTCATTATTCATTTATTTTTCTATCTTTAAATAAAACCAAGACTGAGAAAGAATGTTTCAAACTGCATAATGCATAGTTAAGTGAATAGGTTATATTTGCTAGTTGAAATCAATAATAGTTCATTTCATTGGGATGTATTGGTAATTAAGCAGTGTTACTCTTTAAATCGTTAATTGGGATGTATTAGTATTAAAATTATTTTTTTTAATTATATCCAAGTTGCTTATATGGCTTCATATATCACACTGACATGAGTTGTGTGATGGGTCGAGTCATTTGCTCTGTAGCTGTTTGAAGGATAATGAGAAATAAGTATTAGTAAACAGCAGTTGCTATTTTGTAACTTTGCCTTTGAGGTAATGGGTCTACTGTAATTTTAGGTTTTACTACAGAACCCAAGGGCATTCTAAGGCCCCATCCAGACGATTATGCAGTGCCCACTGGGCAAACACTAACCAAATAATGTTCCAATCCAACATTTAGAGGGTGACTGGCAGGCACGAGTGTAAGCCACTGTCTGATGTTTATTGGAGAACCACTAGTCACTGCTGCACTACAGCTTGGTCTGCTGTGTGGATAACACATGTATGCCCAATTGCAGCCACCGGCCGCTGGGAACTGCTCAATCTGGAAACACTGTTAAACAAGTTGATATATCCAGTCATTGGCCACTGCCTGTTCATCTGGATTGGGGCCCAAGTAGATAGTACTGCTTTCTCTAAGGGTAACAATACATATGAACTATAATTCACAAGTAATTTACAGAGAAACCAATGTAACTAACTGTCCCATTATCATAGTGTATAATGGTTATATATCTGCCTTTACTTTTCTATTGAGAACAATAGCAATACCTGTGACTCAGTTAAGTGTAACATAACGAAATACAACATTCTAAGTAGGGAATTTGCTAACAATCAAAACTTTACTAGTTATTTCATTGCTGTGGCAGCATGTGATTTCTTGTAATTAAAGTATAAATATCTTCGCATCTGCCATTATTCTAGTCTGCATGGTATAATCCTTTTTTTGATATATGTAGGCATCAGTATCGTAAATAAACATTTTGATATCATTGTACTTATAATATTGTAAATGAGAAAGTACATTAATGTTATGAAGGTATATGCATATTAATGCTCACCATTAGTAATCTTTATGCAGTGACTTTATGGATCTTCATGTCCATGATTTACAGATGAAAGCATATTGATTTGTGTGGTGTGTGTGTTAAGAAGCCAATTTTGTTGCAAGTTATTTCACTATAAATGGTTTAGTTCTACTCTTGCATGGGTGTGGGTAAAAAAAGAAGGGGGGGGGGGGGGAAGTGATTCAACCCAATCAAAGGATACTGAGTAGTTCTGCCACGACTGTTATGTTGTGTAATAGTTAACAGTTAAAACAAATAAATGTGCTAGACATCAAGGTCATATAGAACTATGGTAAAGTATAGTAGCGAAAAGGGTTAGGAATTAGTTAATGATTAGGGTAAAGTTAAAGGTTTAAATAGTACTAGAGGGTAGTATGTAGTGAAAGGTTAGAGAGTGAGCTGATGGAGAATATTATACGGCAAAGGTTGTTAAATGGGGTTAGGACTGGGTTGTTGTGTAATGATGCCTTTCTCTTTTCTTTTCAGTTCAGTTCACCTTAGTTCCCTACTCTAGTTTTTGTTTCGAAGATTTTTTTTTTTTTTTTAGAAATATTTAATAGAGTTCTGAAGCTTTGAATTAGTTTTTGAGAAATACTTCATGCAGTCATGTTTTACACCAAGATAAAAAAAAAATGTAGTACTTTACAATAAGAAAGCACAACTCAATATTTTTTTTCAGGGAAGTAAATCAAATCCTTAGTAAAAGAAATGTCTGTCTGTTTTGTACATATTGTTAACAATTATCAAAACAATGCCAACAAGTGATGCTTATACTGACTGATTATCTACAAAGTTATCTTTTTTTATTCTCTGTGTCAAGAAGCATCATTATGAATAGATAGATGTGGTCCTGCTTCATCCCTTCTCCCTGCTGTCCCCTGGAGACTAGTACATGTGCTCATGCCACATGAGCTGTGCTCTGTTGACAACTCATATATTACAGTGTGGAGTCCTCCTACCCTACCCAGATGACAACAAAATCACATTTGTAAATAACAGAATGGTGCATCCTATTACATAGATGAACTATATCACTTCAGTGTACTGGTTATTTTACAAAGACTCAACATGCACACACACTACCTGTATTCTATATTATATTTATTTTCCTTGAAGATGTAAATGTAAAACTTCTAAATATGCCAGCACCATATAATGGCACTAACTTGTCCATGAAGCAATTACATAAAAGACTCCAGTAAAGATGCCATACCCAAAGCAGTCTGCACTCAATGCCTCACCTAAAAACAATGGGACCAAGCTTTGTTATGACAACACAATCTGCTGACATATTAAGTAAAGCTTAATGTTCTCTTATCTGGTTATTTATGCTGTACATTATGTAATTGCTGCCATTCAATTTAACTCCATGATCAGGGAATAGAACATATCGTCATAATGATATGAAAAAACCAACACTTTTTTTTATTTTCCTGCAATCCATCCGGGATAGCAAAAAAATGGAAAATCGCGGTTTACTTTATTATACATGTACAAATAAATACCTCCTTTTTTTTTATCAAGCTTGTGTAAAGGGGATGGGGGAGGGGAATCTTTTTTCTATCCAATGTAAAAAAAGGATTATATTTCATATACTATTTTATGGTTTTGTTGGTTAGTAAAAACTATCAATCTATAAAACCCTTGTAGGCATAACACTGAATTACTGTGTATTAGCAGGGCTTCCTTTCATGCAAAAACATTTTTGGATTTTTTTTTTTGCATATAGTGCATATATTTTTGTTTTATTTTTTTAAACTGCCTGAAATGCAATGGCTCTTATATAAAGAAAGGGGAAAAAAATTTATTCTTTCACCACCTCTATCCTTATAAAATGTTGATGTCGGGGAAAACAATTCAAATTTAAAAAAGGACTTTTTTTGGGAACAATGTGCCCTGATAAGTCCCTTCTATTTCTTTTTTTTTTTTTCTGCTTTTTTGTTTCGACGTACATTAAAAAAAGCACCAAACAGCAGAGGGAAAGGCAAAAAAAAGTTTCATCTCAAAGGAATGAAAAAAGGGTACAGAATACACCTTCTTCTAAACCCCCATAGTCCAAAAGTATAAGGAGGCAAAAACACGGGTTTTATACTGGCCCACCAACCCCACCATCTCTTTTCCCCACTGAAACCAAAATACCTATTAAAGTGGGAACACACTGGCAAAAAACTTACTGTTTTTCTGTTTTTTCCCCTGATCTTTTACACCCCATTCCCCCCTATAAAATTTTTTTTTATCCTACCACCCCTTTGACACAGTCAACCCAAGTTTTGCCGTCGGGGAAAATGGGGTATCGTCAATCCCATTTGGAATCATTTTACTGTCACCAACATTCACTCTTATCCAAAATGAAAAATCCCGCCTAATTTAAAAGATTTTGGGATGGTTGGCATGCAGACAAAGCCGTTAAAGGAAGTGGGGGTCCTTTTTTTTCCATCACTGCTCCCCAAGTCCATTAGAGTCCGTCCCCCTGCAAGGCAAATTACAGTTTTACATATTAGCAAAAATATTAAAATTACTCGCCAGCTTGACATTACCAGTATATAAGGAAAATTTTTATGGTTCCCTGTAAAAGCATTTGAGAAAATGTTTTTTCAAAAGCTAAGTATAAAAAAATCACAAATTTGTTGGGTTAGAGATAAGAAGATATAACCTCAAAAAACTGTTTTAGCTTTGGGTATCCTAACTGATAGCCTAAGGCAACAGCCCCTGCATTCGAATTTGTTTCCAATTCTAACCCAAACTGAAGCTGCTCTGTTGCCTTCTGATAAAAACAAGGTGGATACCTTCCCTCCTAGTGTGCCAAAGCATAAAATTTTCTCCTGTTGGGAAAAAGAAATAATTATTTTTATGACAATCTTTGGGGGCCCGGGTAAAGACGTTCATTCTTTTATATCACAGAAGAGTTTTATTTAATTTTAAATAAAATGACTGAGTATATCTTAAACCTGAATATTCCCAGCCATTGGGGAAAACCAAAAGCCCACCAGGAACTTGAGAACCAATGGATGCCCAATTCTGTGCCCAGAGCCCTTTCTTGGGCACTTCTGAAAATAATGCATCACTGCCCCTCCTGAACCCTTGTCACTCTATATTACCTAGATGACTGATGCTGTGAAGTCAAACCACGCCAGTCTGTGGGTTGCTGTGTACCTGCCATTCTCTGTTGTCTGCAGAGTAATGAAGAGATGAGTTTCATGGGAATTTTGTCTCATTTATTACTTATTAGATATTCCAAAAAAACCCCTTTTTCTTACTGTATCCTTTTCCATCTAGACCTCCTTAACCCATTACTGACGGGTACATTCATAGAGGCCGGGCCTCCTGCGGGGCTTATATCGTCGCCCGAGCATCCCCCACCACTCATGCCCAAAAACCAGCATCCCAGCAATTTCTTCTAATACTACAAAATATGTTGTATTTTTCATTTTTTATTATTTTTTACATCTCTCTTGCCAAAATTCCCAAAAACGGACTGAAGGGGTTTTTTGTTGTTATATAGACTCCATAGTTATTTATTCGGTCATGTCCCCAAAAAATAAGCAGTGTGCGGCTCAGGAGTTGAAATTGTCGGGTTTTTTGCATGGTAAAAAATGAAAAGTGTTTAAAAACCGACTTTCAACTTTCACTGGCAAAAAATAATCTTTTGCCGGATTGTAACAAAAAAAAAAAAAATCATGGGGTCCCTGCATCCCCTATGGCTGTGCTACTGCCCCCGGCAGATGGTCCCCCCCCATGCCCTGGCATTACGTACATGCCACCCGTCGGGATGGGGTTAAATTTGTACATGTCTCAAAAGACCTTTTCCTCTTTAAATAAACCTTTCTACTTTTTTTTTCTCTTTTCCTTTAAACCCCTCCTTCTTTTTCCTTCCTTTTTTAAAACAACAAAAAAATACTTAAAGTTCATTTAGTAGTTTTTAATAAAAAACCTTCGTGTGTAGCCCCTTTCCCCTCACATGGGTTACTGTCATATCATTTATTTCCTTCCATCTAAAATTTCCCCCTCCTCAAAAAACACTGCTCACTCACTCCCCACCCATCAACTACTTTAAATACCCCCTTTTTTTTCCGCTATCCCCTTTTAGTCCCCAATTAAACCCCTCATTTCCTTTCTAAACACTCACAGTAAAACTTCACACTTTAAAATAAACAAAACAAAAATTTTAAAAAACAAAAAAATGTGAAAAAATTTCCTTTCCCAGCTCTTTCCCTGCATAAGCTAGGCAAAACTAGCTCAGACAGACTACAGCATGATGCTAAAAGTAACTTGAGATCATAGAGAAGAATGTGAAAATAAAAAAGGGTGAGGATTAATGTTAACAGGCTTCACCCCTTTTGCTGAGCAGGTAATTCAGTTTTTGTATCAGCAAAATTTCACAGAGACCTTTGTTCTTTGTCATTTTTCCGGGCACTTTTTTTTGAACATTTTTTACTATATTTGCAAAGCCCCCCGGGAAGATAGGGTGACTTCAGCAAAAGAACTGATAAAGATTCATTACTTAGTTTGCCCTACATTCAGGCATATGCTCTGGATCCCTTTGGTAGCAATTAAAAATTCATGCCCACTTTATCTTCAAATGACCACAAATTTAGATAATCACTGCATTTTTCCAAATTCTAAAAACTATTTTTCTTAAATAAAATTATAAAATTTTTTAAAAATATCCCAGAAAACTTTCCATGGAGATGCATTTTCGGGAACCCTTTTCTGTAACTTTTAGTACATCCTTTTAAATATTCTGCCATACTGCTCTAAGTAATTCTACTTCCATGGACTTTCCTGTGGCTTTATAAAACAGGGAAAGTCTGGATAGTAAGTGGGGCCCCTACTTTTTCAAATGTCCACTATTTATTTTGGTATTGTTGCAGGGCATTGCCCTTTTTTGGGGGATTAGACTTAATGCCATTCCCGGGACTTCTCCTAGAAACATTTGTGAACAATTGCTAGGAAGTGAATTTTGAAGAGCCATTTGGAGCATTGTCATTGTTCCATGCTAACCAAAAGCAAACAAATCTCCTCCCTGTATATTCTGTTCTAATTGGGCCTTACTTGCAAATAAAAATTGGCAATTTTTTTTGCCGGGACCTCAGCACGCTGACAGGGATTTTTTTATGCTTTTTTAAACACAAATACATTCACTACCTATATTTTCATTTAAAAATGAGGTTTTCCCTCCAATACATTATGCTAAATTTAAAATTGTTCTTTTAAAACTTCTATTTTAAAATTTTAATATGGATACTAAACTGCAGGGGTCACCTGTAAAATAAAAATTTTTAAAAAAATTTTTTCCTGGGGAAAGGTACCCAAAGGTTTTTGGTCTCTAATGGTGTGGTTTTTTGTTTTTTTTACTTTTCATAAAGCATTTTACTGGAAAATAATCCCTGGTTAAAAAAATGCCCGATCTCATAATAAAATAACAGCTGACTGAAAAATTAGCACAGATATCTGGGCAATCAGTTGTCCCGTGTAATCTTATTACATCTTAACAAACAAAAAGATATATCTGTGGTTGCCTTCTGGACTGAATTACTGCACTTTATGGGATTGTTTACAAAGCTTTGTAAAAATATCTACTGCACAACCCTGAAATTAAGCCCAAATTTTTGAAGCAAAAAATCTTTCCAAAACCCAAGGGGTACTTATTGCGGGATTTAAAAATGAAAAACCTTCACCTTTAAAGGTAAACAAGTGAAATTGCCTCTTTATTTTTCCAAATAGTACAAAACTTCCCATTACTTTTGCACCCCATCACAATCTTTCCTACTGAAACTTGGTTTGGTAAGCTTTTAAATGAGAGATTATGGTCAATGTTACTGAGAGCAAAAAACAAGATCAGAGAAATGGTGTCCCATCTTACAGAGAATAAGAAAAAAAGGGGTAAAAAACAACCTTAAACTGCGCCTCAAAATTACCACGAAAAAAATATCCTCTGTAACACCGCCGAGACTTATTTCCATCAAAACCAGAGTTCTTAATGTCTGTTTTTCTAAAATTTGGGCTTCCCCCCCCCCCCCTCTCTGGGGAAAAAACAGGGGGAAAGAAAAGTTAGTTTTTTTTTTTTTGGTTCAAAATTATACCCGGGTTTTTGGGGCTTCTTTCTCTGGGGGGTGCATCCCTCTTAGTGACAAATACCAAGATTGTAAAATGCACGCCTCAACTAATTGGGTCGTGTAGGGTTTGGTTCATTAAGATTCGGGGAGGCTTAGTTTACTTTTTTTTTGACTCACTTGCACCTCAATGTTTAGAAGAAATGTTCTAAAAATTTTTTGATAAAACCAGTTATTTTTCCTTTCCCTTTCATTAAGCTGGGAAATGTCTGCTTTCTAAAAGGGTTTTTTAATATCTACCAAAAATAAACCTAATCCCGATTATACATCAAACTTAGTATCAACTTTTACACAAGGGGTCTATGCCGCTGGCCTTACCAAAGGAATGAAGATTCAAAAGGGTTTGCAGACTCTGCTACGGGCTGTCTTTTTATTGCAAATAATTCCCATTGAGGCTCTTTGCGCTATTCCATACATTGCTTTTTTCCATTTTTAAAACTTTCTTTCCCCCTCTGATTTCATGCAAGCTCATGATATAACTAAAGAATAAACTATACATCGGGTTGTGCAAAAAAACCCCTAATCACAAAACCAATTTTACATTTGTCACCTATACCAAATTTCCCCCAGTCATCAAAAAATAATGATATTTCAAAAAACCGCAAATTCGAAGCATTAGAAACCCAAAGGTCCCTCCCCAGACTTAAAATCCTTTTCCCTTTGCACAGGGTTCTGTTCCCCTCCCCCTTTCACTGCAGTCACCACTTCGAAGACGACCTCAAGAAACTAAAGCTGGAGAAAGTATGGAAAACTTTACCTTTTAAATGTTTTGAAAGTCTTTCCCTCGTCCCTGTTCTCGATTCCCCCTTTTTTCCTCGCCCTTTTTTTAAATTTTCTACGGCGTGACGGTGGGCGGGGTGGGTGCAGGGGGTGGAGGAGGTGTTGCAGGGCCGGCCCCCCGCTGAATATTTCCCCCTACTTTGCTGAAATTTGGCCGGGGGAATGAAAAAAAGAAAAACTGGATCTAAGCAGTCCCCACGGGGTCCCCCGACGACTCGGGACGTGGCTCAACACTTGCAGTTCTTAGAACCACAGTCGGGGCCCCGGCTTTTATTTTTTTCTCACTTAAAGATTGTATTTTTTTAAGTGGTGTCTATTCACATCACTTTACTATTTTCAAAAAAATATGTGAAGAAAAATAAATGTGAACATAATTTTATGAAATTTTGTTAGGTATTGCGTTATGAGTTCTGAAACTTTTACGATTTTTTCTTAGCAAAGATGTTTTCAAACTACCGCAAGTGCTTTTGATATACTAAAAATTACCTGCCATCTTTTGTAAACACCCCTCCCCCCCGGAGAAAGAAAACTCTTACCATTTTTATTTATGATAGCCCCCGGTCCCCGAACGACCTATTTAAACCTTTAGCGATCACACTCAGCCAAAGAGAAAACCCCCGATCTCTCAAGCTCGATTTTCATTTGGGGGACATCACCGCGCCGAGGAAAAAGGAAACCTCTTTGGGTTACATGACGTGTGTTTTGGTCTCGAAAGGAATTTCCCGGAAACGACTTTGAGGACGACTGTTCCCTTTCTTGTGGGGGAAGAGGAAAGGGGGGGAAGGGCACCATGCCCTCTATCGTCCCAAATGAGTATGCTCAACGATTTCTTTTCTTTTTTTTTTTTTTTTTTATTTTTTTTTTTAGGTGTATTAAAAGGTTTTGATCCGTACTCCACTTGCGTGTCTGGGTTGACTCCCGTTTCAGGGTTGATAAAGAGGGCGGTTTTCATCCAATTTTTTTTTATTATTCCAGAAAATTTTTTTTTTTTTTTTTTGGGGGGGGGCCTTGTTGTGATTCTAGTTATTATTTTCGCCCACCTTCCTAAAGGCTGCGCCCACACTGACACATAAAGATTTTAGTAAAACTAGTCTGCTCTGTACCTCATGATGTAATTTTTTTAATG
>NW_023657930.1:0-12500 GCF_015228065.2 Penaeus monodon
ATATTAAGTATATCGACATATTATATATATATATATATATATATATATATATATATATATATACTATATATATATATATAATATAATATATAAATGTATATATATATATATATCTATATATTATAATATATATATATATATATATAAAAAAATACCTATATATATATATATATATATAGATATAATAAAATAATAAAATATATATAATATTAATATAATATATATAATATAATATATATATATATATATATATTCATATATATTATATATTATATATATATTAATATATATATTTTTGTGTGTGTGTGATAATATTTGTGTGTGTGTGTGTGTGTGTGTGTGTGTGTGTGTGTGTGTGTGTGTGTGTTTGTGTGTGTGTGTGTGTCTATATATAAATATGAGTGTATAAATCTGTATCTATATCTATCTATATTATATCTATCTATATTATATATATATATATATATATATATATATATATATATATATATATATATATATATATATATATATATATATATATTTAAGTTTTAATAGATATAGAATAGATATAATAGAAGAAGAAGAGAAGAAGAAGAGGAGGAAGACAAAGAAGAAGAAGAAGAAGAAGAAGAAGAAGAAGAAGAAGAAGAAGAAGAAGAAGAAGAAGAAGAAGGAGAAGATGAGAAGAAGAAGAGGAGAAGAAGAAGAAGAAGAAATAGAAGAGGAGAAATAATAATAATAATAATAATAATAATAATAATAATAATAATAATAATAATAATAATAATAATAATAATAATAATAATAATATAATAATAATAAATATAAGGATGAAGAAAGAGAATGAAGAGAGAAGAAGAAGAAGAAGAGAAGAAGAAGAAGAGGAAGAAGAAGAAGAAGAAGAAATATAATTAAATATTAGGTATTAAACATCAATCAGACGAGATATAATTTAATTCATTCTCCTGCGACCAAATAGCGACTGACGTGCGTGCGTCGCTCTCGGTAAAATTAATTAAATCTGGGAAGAGACAGTTAGATTATGAGATAATAAAGAGATTAATTATAATAATAATAATAAAGAGATTAATTATAATTATAATAATAAAGAGATTAATTATAATAATAAAGAGATAAATTATAATCATAATAATAATATCAATTATAATTATTATTAATATTAATTAAAATTATAATAATAAAGAGATTAATTATTATTGAGACGAGAGATTAAGTAAGTTTTTAAATTTTCTGGCGAATAAACAGCAACCCTTCCAAAGGAGGGTTGTTGGCCTTCGCCGCAGCGCCAAGCGACAATTTTAATAAGAGATAATTTGAAATAAGAGATGATTCAGAGATTAAATTATATTTAAGACAATTAATTATGATTAAGACAAATAATTATTATGAAGACAATCAAGGGATACTGTAATTTATTTCCTTTTCTTGCGAATAAACAGCGAGCAACGCACATTCTAAAGATTGTTGGCCTTAGCCGCAGCGCCAAGAGAAAATTTAATTAGAGATAATATGAAATAGGTGATGATTCAGATATTAATTACATTTAAGACAATTAATTATGATTAAGACAAATAATTCTAATCAAGACAATCTAGGGATACTGTAATTAATTTCCTTTCCTGGGGAATAAACAGCATCAAGGCACATTCCAAAAATTGTTGGCCTTCGCCGCAGCGCCAAGAGATTACTTAAATAAAGAGATATTTCGAATAAGATATGATTCAGAGATTAATTATTATATTTAAGACAATTAATTATAATTAAGACAATCAAGGGATACTGTAATTAATTTCCTTTTCTGGCGAATGAATAATTAAATACATAAATAAGTACCCGTTGGCCTTCGCCGCAGCGCCAAGGATAGGTTTAAAGGACTGGGTTTTTTTCAGAAAAAAATTACAATAATCTTTCGACTAATTAAGGGGAAATCGATGGATTAATTAAGGGGAAATCTTCTGCCTAATTAAGAGGAATTAATCATATCAAGAGGTTAATTATCACTAAATAAATCAATTAAAAAATCTTCCTTAATTAAGGGAAATTCGCTCGACTAATTAAGTGAAATTAAGTGAAATTAATCAATCGAGTTTAGATATTATTCATAATTAGATAAAATCAAGGGAAATAAAAGGAAAAAAAAATGCTTGATTACTTAAGAGAAACTGAGAAAAAAAGAAAGAAATTGAGAGAAATTGAATTAAACCAAATTGAGAGAAATTAATTAAATTAGATTAATGATAATTAGGACTAAATTAAGGGGATTAATTAAGAGAAATTAATTAAGCTGAAAGAAAGAAAGAGAGAGAGAAAAAGGAAGAGGAAGAGAAAAAGGAAGAGGTAGAGAAAAAGGAAGAGGAAGAGGAAAAGAAAGAGAAAGAAGAGAGAGAATTGAGAAAGAAAAGAAAGAGAAAAATGACGAAAAGAATGAGAAAGAAAAGAGGAAATGAGAGAGAAAGAGAAAGAAGAAAGAAGAGAGAGAGAGAGAAAGATAATTACTTGAGCTTCATTGAAATCTTTTTCTTTCTCTCTCTCCTGCTTTATCGACCTTTATCTCCTAATTCCTTCCTTCTGCCTCTCTTACCTCCTCATTCTCCTTCATTCTCCTCTACGCCTGGTCTTCCCTCTTCTTTATTCGTCCATTCGTTTCCCTTTTTCTCTCTTCTTCTTTATCCGGGTTTGCTTCTTCCCTCGTTTATTCGCCGTTTCTTCTCCTTCTCCTCCTCCTTCTCTCAGTCCTTTTCTTTATCTCTATTTCTCCCTTTTTTCTTTTTCTCTCGTGATTTTTCTTTCTTTTCTTCTTCTTCAATTCCACTTTATCGCCGTCTATCTCTTATCCACCTTTCTCACACACATGATTATCCACTTGTTTCTCTTTCTCTTTCTCTCAAGACAAAACACAAGGAAAAGAAAAAAAAAGAAAACAAAACATAAAAAAAAATATTCTCCCCTTTTCCCCCCTCCCCCGGGGAAAAGAACCCCCCCGAAAGGGGCCCCTAGGGGAAAAAAAAACAACCCCGACCTTTTAAAAACCCCTTTTTCCAACACCCCCCCTTTTCCCCTAAAACCCCTTTTTTAAGGGGGGTTTTTAAACCCCCAAAAAAAAGAAAAAATTGGGGGGGGGGAAAAGGGGGGGAAAATTAAAAAAAAAAAGGAAAAAGAAAATAAATTTAAAGATTAAAGTTTTTGGATCCCCGGGGGGAGGAGGGAGCGCGACGATAAACGGGGGGGGGGGGAAAGGGAAGGGGCATAAAGGGGGGAAAGGGGGGGAAAAAGGGAGGGGGAAAAAAGGGGATTGGGGGAGTTTAAAAAAAAAGGGAAAAAGGAAAAGGAATTAGAGTTTTAAATAGAGGATCGCGGGGGGGGGAGGGAGGGGAACGAAAAAAAACGGGGGAAATGGGGGAAAAGGGGGCCAAAAAAAGGGGGGGAAAAAAGGGGGGAAAAGGGGGGGGTTGGGGGAAAAAAAAGGGAAAAAATAAAAAAAAGGGGTTTAATAAAAAGGGGGGAAAAGGGAAAAAGGGGGGAAAAAAAATTAAAAACGGATTAAATTTTTTTTGGGTTTTCCCCATTAACCCCCCCCCCCCCTTAATTTTTTGGGGCCCAAAAAAAGGGGGGGAAAAAGGGGGTTTATGGGGTTTGGGAAATTTTAAATTTTAAAAAAAAAGTTTTAAAATTAATAGAGGGACCCCGGGGGGGGGAAAGGGAGCGAACGAAAAACGGGGGAAATGGGGGGAAAAGGGGGGCGTTTAAAGGGGCAAGAGAGAAAAAGGGGGGGGGGGGGGGTTTTGGGGGAGAAAAAAAAAGAAAGGAGAAATAAAAAAAGGAGATTAAGGGCCGATTGGGGGGACTTTTTCTGGGGGGAAATTTAAAACCCCTCCGTTTGGGGGGGCCTTTAGGCCCCCCCAAACCGGGGGGAATGGGGGAGGGGGGCCCGAAAAAGGGGGAAAATTTGGGGGGGGTGGGATTGGGAGAATTTAAGAGAAAAAAATGGTAAAAAAAAAAAAGAAAATGAGATTAATGGACAGTTTTCGCAGGGGGGGAGAGAGGGAGGGCGATAAACGGGGGGAATGGGGGTAAGGGCCGAAAAAACGGGGAGGAGGGGGGGGAAATTGGAAAATTTTAGGGGGGTTGGGAAAGAATTAGTAAAGAGAAAAAAAAAGATAAAAAATTTGGGGATTTTAACCCCTTGGGGTTTTGGGAAGGTGGGGGGAGGGCGATAAACGGGGGAAAGTGGGGGATAAGGGGCGATAAGGGGGAAAGGGGGAGGGAGAGAGAGAAAAATTAATAAAAAAAAAAAAAATAGATGGGTTTGGGAGGGGGAAAGGGAGGGGGGGGCGAAAAAGGGGGGGGAAAGGGGGAGAAGGGCGAAAAACGGGGGGGGAAAGGGGCCCGAGAAGGGGGGGAATAAAGAAGGTAATAAAGAGTAAAAAAGGGAAATTTGGGTTTTTAAATGAAAAACCCGGGGAAAAATGCGGGGAAAATAGGCCTTCCGAGTCCCGGTTTGCGCCCCGAGCAGCGTGGGCGTTTCCAGCCAATGGGAGAAACTCCCGGGTTTGACCCAAATGGCGGGCCCCCCCTTTCCTGCGACCCCAAACTTCCCCTCCCCCCTTTGGGGAAAATGCCTTGGCCGACCCCTTCTATGTGGGGGCGGAGCTTAGTGCCAGTTGGAATTTGTGGCTGAGGGAAAAAAAGGGCCCGCCGAGGGGGGGGAAAGCCTCGTCCCGGGTTGGAATTGGCCAGCAAGAAGGTGGGCGGGGTCAGGGGACACACAAAACACGCCCGCCCCCAACACACCACACACACCCCCAAAGTATATGAAAAAATAAAACATATGTGTCCCATTAATATATTTGTGGGTGTGTATGTATATAAATATGAATATTTTAATATATATATATATATATTTTTAAAATATACATAATACATAGATATAGATACATACTCCATACATACCCTTTTACATTTATAAAGATAGATAGTTTCTAGATAATAGATAGGTAAAATATGTTTTCATACATTTGAAATTTTGTGTTAAAATGAAACATTGTAGATATATATATTTTTTTTAACGGTTTAGGTTCTTTTTTTTGGGGGCCGCCGTGGCCCACAGAAATGATCCCTAATTTTATTTTTCATGTTGTGATAATTATATAAAATATTAAAATTTATATATATATATTATATAATATATAATTTATATTTTTTTTAATTTATTATTTATTTAATGTCCCAAGGGTTTCGTGTGTTTTAAGTATTTTTTATTTTGTATTTTTTATAGCCCAGTTAGAAAATTGGCTATCTACCAAACCTTCCACCTACACTTCTATCTATTTACCTACTATCTACCTATTTTATTTTATTTACTACCACCTACGTACCACCTACGTATCTTCTATCTATCTCCCTACCTACTTTCTTGCTATTTCGGGCCTTTTTCCCGGGCCCCAAACTTTTTATCTATAGGTTTAAATAGGAAGTTTTTGGTTGGGTTGGGTTTTTCGTTAGGTTTATTTTAGATTGGGTTTTAGTTTTATTTAAGTTTTTTGGGTTTGGGTTTTTTGGTTGGGTTTTAGTTTGACGTTTATTTGGGGAAATAGTTTTATGTTATTTTATGTTGCATAAGTTTAAATTTGGGTTTTAAGAATACGTTAGGATAGTTCGGATATTTTAATTTTAGTTCGGTTAGTTTTGGGTTAGGTTTGGTTAGGTTTATTTTATCTTGGGTTGTATTAAATAAGAGTGGGTTTTTTATTTTTATTTTGTCCTGTTATGTTAGTTAGATTGGTTTTTTAATACGTTAGGTTTTTTTTATGTTTTTTTTCCTTTTATATTAATTTTTGGGGTATTTTGGGTTTGGTTTTTCTTAAAATTTAAATTTTTTTTAGATTAGAGAAGTTTGGGAACGTTATTTTTGTGTTATTTTGGGAATTTGGGTTTTCGTTGGGTTTTTAGGTTGATTGATCTAATTAGGTTAGTAGGGGTTTTAGGTTAGGTTTAGTTTATTAGGGTTTATTGGGGTTTGGGTTTTGGGTTTATTTTTATTTTAAAGAATATTTTAACCTAATGAAAAATTTTGGGAACCAGAAAAACAAATAAAAACCAAATGACAAGGGGGCGGGGCCTGGGGGGCAATATGACAACCAAATGAAAAAATTGGGCAACCAAATGACAATAGGGACGACCGGGAAAAAAAAAAATGGAAAACCATGAATGAAAATTTTGTGGCAATCAGAATGGAAATATAAACAACCATAATTGGGGCCTTTTAATTTTTTGAAACAAAAAATGACAGGGAAACCCGGAATAACGAAATGGGCCCCCAAAAAGATAGGGCCCAACCATAAGTAACATAAAACAATCATAATTACGGGCAACTAGAATGAAAATGACAATATGGAAACCATAATGACAATAGGGAAAACCAAATGACAGAAGGGCTACCAAAATGAAAAATATACTTTTTTTTCTGAATTTTTTCCTTTGGGCCCTAAATTTTGGGTCGATTTTTTTTCTTAACAGTGAAAACGATAATGTTGATGATAATCATGAAAAAATTAAATAAAAATAACAGGAATTTTTGTCCATATATAATAAAAAAGGTAAAAAAAAACTTTTCCCAAAAGTCGAAAAAGCGGCAAAATCTAGCGAAATAAAACCCTTTTTAAAGAGTATACCCCAAAAAATAACGTTTTTTTCGATTTTTTGATGTTTTTGGCAATTTTTGGGGGTTTAAAAATGATAATAATTATTACACAGAGAATCAAAAACTCACACATACAAAAAAAACCCACATACGCACCACACACACCCCAACACACAACACACACACAAAACACAAAACCCCACCCCACACACACACACCCCCATATATAAAATTATTTTATTTTATATATATGATATCATAATATCCTACAAAAAATAAAATACATACATATATTATAAAATATATATATATTTTTTTTGGGTGGGGTGTGTGTGTTTTGTGTTTGTTTTGTGTGTGTGTGTGTGTGTGTTTGTGTGGGGTTTTTTGTAATTTTAACTGAAACTGTAGTTCTTTTTCCAAAAAATCAAATTTTTTTTGGTAATTGGGGGGTTTTTTCCTTCCTTGTCTAAACCACGGAAAAATTTTTTTTCTTTTTTTATAGGGGGAAAAAAAAAAAAAAAAGGGGAAAAGGGGGATAAAAAGGAGGAGAAAGGGGGAACTGAGAGATAGAATGGAAAAAAAGACGATGGGGAAAAGGGGGAGAAGGAGGGGGAAAAGTGAAAACGGGGACCCGGGGAAAGGCAAGGGAAAAAGGTTTTTTGAAAAAGGAGGAGGAGGAAAAAGGGGTTTTTAACCGAAAAAATTTAGAATGGAAAAAAGGGGAGGAGGAGGGGGGGGGAAAATTGAAAAAATAGATAGATGATAGATAGATAAATAAAAAGGAGAGACAAAGGGGAAAGTAAAAGGAGGAAGGGGGAACGGGGAAAAATTTAAGAGGAAGGGAAAGGGACGAGTAGGAGGAAGGGGAGGGGAGGGATAGAGGGGAAAGGGGGGGTGGAGGGGGAGGAGGAGTGGGAAGGAAGGGGGGGATCGGGGGGTAGAAGTGGAAGGAGGTGAGGAGGGGAGTTGTAGGGGAGGGGGGGACGGAGAGATATAATTGGAAGGAGGGGGGAGGAGGGGGTAATTTGGAAAAAAAAGGAGATAGAAGGGGAAGGGGGGGGCCGGAGAAAACAGAATTTGGAAGGAGGAAAGGAAAAGGAAAGGGGGGAAACGAGAGATAGAGGGGGAAGGGGGGAAAGGAAAGGGGGGAAGAAGAGGGGAAGGAGGAAAAAAAAAGAAGGGGGATGAGGAGGAGGGGGGGGGGGAAAGGGGGGAGACAGTTTTTGGGACATTGAAATTAAAATTTAAAAATTTTTTAAAAATTGAAATCTTTTTTTTGGGTCTTTTAAAAGTTTTTACATTAGTAATCAAAATTTTTACTTTATAGACAAGGCTTTTTAATGTTTGTGCATCATTTTATAAAGCCTTTTAAAAAATTAAAAAAGGTTGTAAAATTTTTTCTTACAAAAAACTTTTAATTTAATTTTTGAAAAAGTCTCAAGACTGGGGTTGTAAAAAAAAACCTTTTACCCTTTTAATATTTAACCCTTTTAACAAAAGCAAAAAACAATAGCGCTGTTTTTGTAAACCAAAATTCCCTTTAAAACAAATTTTGAAACTGTATATATAAAATGTGGTTTTTAAATTTCTTCATCACATGGTAGTTCATTAAAAAATTTTTGGGTCCTTGGGAATTTTACATTAGCCCTTTTGTTTGGGGGGAAGGAAAAACGAAGGGTTTACTATAAGGGTTGTTTTTTTTTCTGGTCGGGTATTTCTATTTATTTGGGTTAAAGGGAAAAAAATGTTTTAGGGTAATTTCCCTTTTTGGCATTTAAAAAATAAAAAATTTTAACAGGAGAATATATTGATATCAGTAGTTTTAAATAGATTATATTTATAAAAAGATGCATTGGGGTTCTCCCTCTTACATAAACCCGATAATTTTTGGGCTGCCGCTTCGCACCCCCTCGAGGGGTTTGTAGAGTTCTTTTTCTCGGGCCCCCCAAGAGTAAATTTTCAAATAGGGAGGTTGGAATGATTAGGGCAAATAAATCAATAAAATCGATGATTTTGGTTAAAAAAGCCTTTTAAAAATGGGAAAACGGCCCCCCAGACTTTAGACAGGTTTTTAATTTTTAAGTGCATTAAAATTTTCATGCCATTTTTAAAGATTTTGAAAAAAATTAAGCCTAAAAAAATTTTTAAATTTTTTTACTTCTTCTAGTATACAAACCTTTAAAATAAAATTTGGGGGTAATTGATTCATTAGGTTTATTTTGTTGGGAAAAAAAATGTATTTTTTTTTTTTTTTATGGTTTAAAATTAAATTTTTTTTGCAGCAAGCCCGCAAGATACTTGGGCAAGTTTTACTGTTCAGTGTGTTAATGAGGGTTGTGAGATTAAAAAATGGCTCGTAATAGGGGGGGAGTCATCGGCATATAAAGAAATTGAGTTTTTGGGTTGAATAAACCCAAAATCATTAAGTAAAAATATAATAAGTAATGGGCCCCCAAAATTTTAAACCCTTGGGGGGATCCACCCAAGGTTTTTTCATTGTGTGGGAAAAACCCTTTTTCCAGTTTTTTTCACTCTGCATACGGCTTGTTATAAAAAATTTTAAAAAATTTGGTGTTGTGGGGGACCCCATAATGCTCCAGTTTATTTTAGAAGAATCGTATGGTTTCCCCCGTATCGAAAGGGTTTTCTTAAAGGGCCCAAAAAAAAAAACACTAAATTTTAAACTTGGTTTTTTGTCAAAAACTGCAATACGCCCTCGACCCAAGTTTTTTTAAGGCTTTCAGTCCCATTTTTAAAAGGGGGGAATTACTGGGAAAGTAGAAAGAATATTGTTTTTTTTTTTAAATGCCCCCATTTAAATGGGTGTAAGCAAACCCTTTTTAAAATTTTACTTAAGAAATTTAAGATTTAATTGGTCGATAGTTTTTTTAAGTCTGTATCATCTCCGATTTTAAATTGGGCTCACGACGGCGATATTTTAAAGGGAGGGAAAACCCCCCAATTTCTAATGATCTATTTAGAGTGATAAAAATTTTTGTGGGGAAAAAGATTAGAAGTAGATTTAATGATTTTCCCCGGGGTAATTAAACATAGCCTGGAGCACTGGGCGTTGAGAGAGATAATTATATTTTTTTATTCTGTAATGGTCCCTTGTCAAAAATAAAAGTATCAAAGACTCACGTGGGAAGGGAAACGGAAAAGAGGTTTTTTTGGTGGGGGAAAATTTTGCAGAGAGGGGGAAAGGGTCCAACATTGATAAAATGTTCATTGAATGATCGGGAGGGGGTAATGCTGAGGGAGGGTAAAAAGTCGTCCCTGGTTTTTCCCATTTAAACTTCGTTTTTACCGACCCCCTGATTTTTCCTGCGTCTGACTTTTATTCTTCAAATTTTGTCTTTTAAAAAAACTACTTTTTTCCTTTTGAATCAATTTTTTTAATTTTGGGTTTCCCAAAATTTTTTATTTCTGTTACCGTTGTTTTTTGGCCATTTTTTCGATTTTCGTTGGAGTTTTTTTCGTTCCCCCTTTAAACAAGTTTTTTTTTTTTTCCCCTCGTAATGTAAACCCAAAAAAAAGTGTATTTCTTATCGTTTTTTTAAAAAAGCGGAAAAACTTTTTTTATAGGCCCCTTTTAACTGTCTTTTTTAAAAAATTTTCAAGGGGATCATTTAAATCTCGGGAAAAATTTTATACGTTTTTGCCAGTTTTTTATTTTCGATTTTATTTTTAAACCCGGGTTAGGTTTTCTACATTATTTGCTTGTCTGTACGTGATTGTTTTTGGGTTTTTTTTACGAAATGGGGTGTCGTATTTTATTAAAAAAGAGAGAAAAAAGGGAAGTGGGTCAGATTAAATTTTATTTTGAACAATGCCCTTGCCCCAGGGGTTTTTGCTATAAATTTTTGGGGTCCATATAGATCTAATAAAGGTTCAGAATTTTTTCGTAACCCCGTGTTTTTGGGGTGAGATTTTTTACAATGATAAATTATGACTGTTTTAATTTTGCTTTATTGGATCCTTATCTGTTTTTTACTACTTTTCTTTTAGAAATCTAAATTTTAAGTCCCTATTATATATTTTTTATGAATTATTTGGGTTTTTAAAGGGATGTAACAGGTTTGTTTAAAAATCGACTTTAAAATCATGAAAATTTGACTTGGTTCCCTGTAGACCACCCCCCACTACAAGGGTTTTTGTAATATTAGGGGAAGTTCCCCAACGAAAAGGGTTTTTAGTGTGTTTGGGATTGACTGTTTTTATTATGCATAAATTTTTTTTTTAAAATTTTTACGTACATAAAGCTTTTAATTTCCCCCATGATCCCCGAGGTAAATTTTTTGTAATAGAAAATAATTTTGGGGAAAAAGTTTAAAAAAAGATTCAATGTCGTTTTTTTAGCTTTTTTTTCACAAAAAACCAATTAAACAAAAAAATTTTTTCAAAAAAAACTTTTAAGCTCCTCAAAATAAAAATCTAATTTTATGGGGAACCCGTTAATATTCAAAAATTTTATTTTAAAAATTTTTGACCTTTTTTAAAATCCTTAAAAACTTGGGTTTAAACTCACCCCGGGAGAAAATAGTTTTCTATTTTTATTTTAAGATCCCGCAAGTTTTCTACCATAAAAACTATTGGGGTCGTTTTTTATTGGGGAAAAAGTAGGGAAAAGGAAAAAGAAGTTTACAAAAAAATAATAAATATTTTCACAACATTTATATATTCTTGTATAAAACCCCACACAAAACACACACAAAACACACACCACACACACCCCAAAAAACACACAAAATTTTATAATTTTATATAATATGTGGTGTGTGTGTGTGTGGGGTGTGTTGTGTGTGTGTGTATGTGTGGTTTTGGGGTGTGGGTGGTGTTTTGTGTGGGTTTTTTAAAATAAAACATATCAGGATATAATAAATATTATAAATGTCTGTGGGGTGTGTGGGGTTTTGTGTGTAGGGGCCGGTGTGTGTGTGTTTTGTGGGTTTTGTTTTGGGGGTGTGTGTGTTTTATTTATAAATATATATTTTATAATATATATAAAATATATATATATTTAAAATTAAAAAATTTTATAATATATATTTTATTATATAAAATATATATAGTTTGTTTGTATTTATAAACTATATTTCCCCTTTTTATATATATAATAAATATATTTATATATATATATATTTGCATATTTTATCTATCTATCTATCTTCTATCTATCTAACTATTATATATATATATATAAAATATATATATATATATATATATATAAATAATATACATTTTTATGTAGATAAATAAAAAATATATATACATTATATATATTTTATTTATATTATATTATATACATATATATATATATATATTATTATATAAAATATATATATATATATATAAAATATATATAATCCCGTGTATATTTTGTGTGTTGGGGTGGGTTATATATATATAAAAATATATTATTATATATATATATATATATAAATATAAAGTATATATATATGGGTTTTCTATACAAAACCAACCCACCAAGAAAAAAAAATACAACACCCCAAAAACACAAACACACACACACACACACCCACACACACTCAAACACTCACCAAGCCACCCACACACCAAAACACACAACACACACACAAAACACAAACACCCCCATATAATTTTATATAAATATATATATATATATATTTAAAATATATATATAAAATATTAAAATATATGGGATATAATAAAATACATATATATACATATATATAATTTAATATATAATAATTTTATAAAATATTATATATATATAATATATATATATATATATTTTGGAAAAAAAACCCAAATACAAAAACAGATTTATTGAAAATGAGACCCCTACATATATATATTATAAATATATATATAT